>NW_003302552.1:13943050-13979261 GCF_000004255.2 Arabidopsis lyrata subsp. lyrata
ACATGTATTTTAAAAGGTTTTACAACGTATTTACAAGGTATTTATAAGATATTATAAGATTTTACAAGTTTTTTTATAAGGTTTTTACAAGTTATAAGGTTTAACAAGTTTTTTATAAGGTTTTACAAGTTATAAATACCTTATAAAACCTTAAAAATACCTTGTAAAACTTTTTAAAATACATTGTAAAACCTTACAAAACACTTGTAAATACCTTGTAAAAAACCTTTAAAATACCTTGTAAATTTTTCCCGCCAAAAAAATTTCGCAAAAAAAATTGCGGAATCACTTTTCCCGCAAAAAAATTTTTTTGGCGGGAAAATTTTTTGGCGGGAAAAATTTTTACGGGAAAATTGTACAAGGTTTTTTAAAGGTTTTTACAAGTGTTTTGGCGGGAAAATTGCGGGATCACTTTTCCCGCCAAAAAATATTTTGTATTTTGTGGACCTAATTTTGTTTCAAATAAGGGTAAAATGGTCATTAAAAATTAAAAGAGGGCAAACTTAAAAATGGACTCTCAAAGGGGGCATTTTTGAAAAGGGGTATTGAAAAAGGGGTATTTTTAACAATTTCTCTATATATATATATATATATATATATATATATATATATAAATAAGAGAGAATAAATAGTGTTATTCATCAGTTAAAATCGTTTTAGTACTCAGAATAAATATTTTAAAGTTTATAACTATTGTTTGCCCAAAAAAAAAGTTTATATCTATTTAATGTATAGAAAGACTGCATTTGTGAGAATTGCTAAGCAATAAGCATAACTAAACATATTTTCTCACATTCTCTCATAGATCTTAAGTAAGAAAATTTTGGGGTCAAATAACTCTTATTAATTAAGATTATAGCTAGTGAAACATAATTTTTTTCTTGTCATAATAAACCTAAGAGTGTCAAGTTCAATTTAAATAATTTAAATCAAAGTGAAAACATATTGAGACAACCGAACAACCAAACAAAAAATACATAAAACCATTTTGTTTTCATTTCGTCATATTCAAACTAATTGTCACTAAAATCAAACCTAACAAATAAACGAAGTGACCTTGTAAATTTAAACCTTAATTAACCCTTTATCAGAACTAAAAATAAAAATCAAAACCTTAATTTTAAAGAAATCTCTCAATTTTTTTTCTTTCACCTAAAATTGACTCCAAACAAAAACGGAAACCATGATGAGCCAAACTAACTGACATAGTATTAGTTTATATATCTGATTTGTTTTGAATATTAAAATTAATAGAAACCTCAAAGTAACTCTAGTTTTTATGAACTTATCTCTTTTTCATATGAGATACTTAATATTAATCGTTGTAATTAGTCTTTCGTCTAAGTATGGATTGACATTTTTGTCTTACCCAATTCTTGACTAATATAGATTCCCAATTTTAAAGCGTATGCTTGCTTCTTCACTTGAACTAAATTGAAAAAATGCTCATCACTTTAAAAACTTTTCAGTCCACAGTTTTGTCCATCAGCATATTCTGCATACTTTGTTTTCACCATTACGATATTTTACAACGATCCACGTTTCTTTTCGTCTAATTAGACCCACTAAACCAATGCAACACAGTTTGACAAATAGTAGACCTATCTAGTATCTATGACTCTATGTCTCTATCTATGCTATATATTAACATATATATATATATATATATATGTGTGTGTGTAAATTTGCTTTTTGCATTAAATAGGCAATTTTTTGTAGATAACTATCACGGTTTAATAGTGCTAATCATGTTTAAAATAGTGCTAAATAACAAATGTTACAGCCCATCATTAGTTGTCCTATTACAGAGGTAGAGGATGCAGTAATAGTACCTATCATATTGAAGAATAATTACTATTCAACTTAAGTATGCTCCATTCTTTTTTTCTATGTTGTCAAATTTCAACTATTATACATATAGATGGTAAATCAAGAGTAATGAACATAATAATACGAAACAATCCAATTGTATATTATCACCTTTTTTGTTATCTTTCTTTTTCTGTTCTCACTGTTCTATTTTTCTTCTTAAAAAACAAAATCCACAAAATAATAATTAATAATTTTCATCATATTTAGATACATAAAATACATAAAAATTGATAAATAATTTATTATATCAACGAAAAAAGAAGAATTCTAAGCAAAAATGCTAAAATTAAGTAATTAACCACTGTAAAACATATATATATTTTTGGTAGGCATAAAACAGAGTTATTTGTTTCTGCCAAACATTTAATAAAAATATTTTACAAGACTATTTCAAGAAATAACAAAATATAAAAATTTGTTTGTCAAAAACAAATATTTTTTTAATAAAAAAGGGGAAAATAATAATAAATAAATACGTATAAAGTAAAACTTGAAATCGAAAAAAAAGGAGAAGGAAAGAACAAAGCAATAAATGAAAACCTGCAAAGTTTCTTCTTTGCACCAAAAAACACACCACTCTCTTCCTCTCTTTCCTCACTTCGCTCTTTCTTCTTCTCCTCCTACTTCCCAACTTCTCTCCTCTCTCTTCACATTATTATATTCTCTCTGTTTCTTCCAATCCAATCCAATCCAATCCAATCTCTCTCCCTTTAACTAAACTGAAATATTGCAGTTTTGCTTACACGGTCATGAACCAATCACCATCTCTAATCGAACAGGGTATTTCTCAACAGGTCAGTTTTTTTTATTTATTTTTCTGGGTTTCTCATAGTAACCAAAACCCTCTGTTTCTCATGTACTCTGTTTTGATATCTCTGTTCTGTCTGTTGCAATGAGATTTTTTTCTTCTGGGTTTTTGATTTTGGGAACAATGTTAATTTAAACAGTGAATTTTATGTGGTCGAGATTGGTTGGATTTTCGTATTTGAAGAAGAAGAACAAGTGGAAGTTTTAAGGGTTTTTCAATGTTTTTTCTTCTTTCTAATTTTGCTCTGTTTTTGCTTCATTTTTATGAATTTTGGATTGTTTTCCCAAGTAGGACTCGGTAGGTCCTCTTGCTTAAACAAAGACGTGAACGCTTTTCATGTTTGGTGATATTAGATTAGTTGTTAACTTGTGAAATTGAGTCTTCTAATTATTTATGTAATTGTAATTTGACAAAAGGTTTGATTTTGAAATATAGAAAAGTCTGTATTTTTAAGGAAAGAAATGAGTTGGATGAGAAAAGTCCAATTTTTTTTTTTATTAGACTGTTTGGTTTTCTAGTTGACATCTATTGGAAGATAAATGGTTTTAAGTTTATTAATTAGGTTAAATTTAGGTCATACTTAATGGGATTTAGGGTATCAATGTTTGCGTGTACATAAATCATAAAATTCATAATCTTTGTTTAAATGTTTCAGCATTTGAAGACTGTGTCTTGTGCCAATGTTCTCACTTTGGCTTACCAGAGTCTTGGAGTGATCTATGGTGATCTTAGTACATCGCCTCTATATGTTTATAAAACCACTTTCTCTGGGAAACTAAGTCTCCATGAAAACGATGAAGAGATCTTTGGAGTGTTCTCTTTCATCTTCTGGACATTTACACTCATTGCTCTCTTTAAATACGTTTTCGTTGTTCTCTCTGCAGATGACAATGGAGAAGGTAAAAGTTTAATCCTTTTTCATAAGGGTCTGATGTAGTTAAAGGTTATGACATTTCGGGTTAATGTTTTCGATATTGATTAGTTTTGTGTGATCTTTGTTTTGAAGGTGGAACATTTGCGTTGTACTCGCTTCTGTGTAGATATGCCAAGCTAAGGATTTTACCAAATCATCAAGAAATGGATGAGAAACTATCAACATATGCAATGGGAAGCCCGGGAGAGACTCGGCAGAGTGCAGCGGTTAAATCATTCTTTGAGAAACATCCTAAATCTCAAAAGTGTTTGTTGCTCTTTGTGCTTTTAGGGACATGTATGGCTATTGGTGATAGTGTCCTCACTCCAACAATCTCAGGTGAGTTTCCCAGAGAACTTCTATGCAATGAACCTTAGACAAAGTCTTCTTCTTTAGATAAGTATAGTTTCCAAACATTTTTGTTTCTTGCAGTTCTTTCAGCTGTTTCTGGAGTCAAGCTCAAGATTCCCAACCTTCATGAGAGTATGTCTGAATTTTTTTCTTACTTTGACACAATCTGTACTAATTAACGTCTAATGTCTAGTTTTGTTTCTCTTGTCCTCAATTCCAGATTATGTTGTCATCATCGCATGTATCATCTTGGTGGCGATATTCTCAGTCCAGCGTTATGGTACGCATAGAGTCGCCTTCATTTTCGCTCCAATCTCCACCGCTTGGCTTCTCTCCATTAGCAGCATTGGAGTTTACAACACTATTAAATGGAACCCGCGTATAGTCTCTGCGCTTTCGCCTGTTTACATGTATAAGTTCCTCAGAAGCACCGGTGTAGAAGGGTGGGTTTCACTTGGAGGAGTTGTTCTTTCAATCACTGGTAAAAATTAGCTAATGAAACTATATGTTATAACATTATCAAAGTATATGTTCTACATTCATATATTGTGTTTATTCTCCTCAGGTGTTGAGACTATGTTTGCTGACTTAGGTCACTTCTCATCTCTGTCCATAAAGGTAAGGCCTTTAACTTTATAAGATATGATTCTAATGAAAAGAATCTTCTTTTAGTAACAAAATGCTGCGTAAAATCGAAATATAGGTGGCTTTCTCGTTCTTTGTATACCCGTGTTTGATTCTTGCGTACATGGGCGAGGCTGCGTTTCTCTCTAAACATCATGAAGATATTCAGCAAAGCTTCTACAAGGCGATACCCGGTAATTCTTAAACCGTATAGTATGCGATAACACGAGACTTTTGAATGGGATTAACTCAGATGAGTTTGTTTGCAGAGCCTGTGTTCTGGCCAGTGTTCATTGTGGCTACATTTGCAGCTGTGGTAGGAAGCCAAGCTGTCATATCCGCAACGTTTTCGATCATAAGTCAATGCTGTGCGCTCGATTGCTTTCCCAGGGTCAAAGTCATTCACACTTCAAGCAAAATACATGGACAAATCTATATCCCTGAAGTTAACTGGATGTTGATGTGCCTTTGTTTGGCGGTGACAATCGGGTTAAGAGACACTAACATGATGGGACATGCATATGGTGAGACCATGATCATTAACATACACTTCAAAAGTTTTTTAAAAAGTTGAAAACTTTATGTTTAACCTCTTTTGTTTCTGCAGGACTTGCTGTGACCTCTGTGATGCTTGTGACTACATGTTTAATGACTTTAGTGATGACAATTGTCTGGAAGCAAAGAATCATTACAGTTCTCGCTTTCGTGGTCTTTTTCGGTTCCATCGAGCTTCTCTATTTCTCGTCATGCGTCTACAAAGTACCCGAAGGCGGTTGGATCCCGATTCTCCTCTCCTTAACATTCATGGCGGTAATGTATATATGGAACTACGGAACTACAAAGAAACATGAATTCGACGTTGAGAACAAGGTCTCGATGGACCGGATAGTCTCTTTGGGACCGAGCATAGGAATGGTGAGAGTTCCAGGAATAGGACTAGTCTACTCGAATCTTGTGACAGGAGTTCCAGCTGTTTTCGGACATTTCGTGACGAATTTGCCAGCGTTTCACAAGATTCTGGTGTTTGTATGTGTGAAATCAGTTCAGGTTCCTTATGTTGGAGAAGAAGAGAGATTTGTGATAAGCAGAGTAGGGCCAAAAGAGTATGGAATGTTTAGAAGTGTGGTTAGGTATGGATACAGAGATGTTCCTAGAGATATGTATGATTTCGAAAGCCGGTTAGTGTCTGCTATAGTCGAGTTCGTTGAAACAGAACCGGGACTTGAAGAAGAAGAAATGTCGAATGTTAGGAGAAAGAAGGAAGAATGTATGGAGATAATGGAAGCGAAAGAAGCAGGAGTAGCGTATATACTGGGACATTCATACGCAAAGGCGAAGCAATCATCGTCGGTGTTGAAGAAACTAGCGGTGAATGTTGTGTTTGCGTTCATGAGCACGAATTGCAGAGGAACAGATGTTGTGCTTAATGTTCCTCATACTTCTCTGCTTGAAGTTGGAATGGTTTATTACGTCTAAACAGAGAAATACTAAGCTTTAACATAAGGTTAATACGGTTTAGTAGTAGTAGTACACTATAGAGAGAGATCTAACTTCATTTTCAGTTGTTTTTTTAGCAAAAGTTTTAATGTGTAAATATACTTACGGTTAATGAATGGAAAATCAAGAAATGATAAATCTGTAATTAGATATATATTTATAAAGTAAACCAAGTTCAAATATGTTAAAACAGATTTAGATATTCATAATATTTGGCCAAATTAGTATATAAACCTCTATTTTTGTCTTAAGCCCAAAGAGCAAGTAGTGACATAGAGGCAGAACCTAAAACCAAAGCCACAAAACAGAGCTTCTTGAGCCGAGAACCCGATTCACCGGCTGTCGTCAACATCTTGTTATGGAAGAAATCCAATGCAATTAGATCAACCAAGGCCATGTATATTAGAATACCTGAAGAGAATGATCCCAATAAACCCTCCATTATCAATGCGTTCGGGTTCTGATCATCGTACCCGGTCGCTGCAAATATCACCATCCCTAGTACAATCCCAAGAGGCGTCGTTACCGCGAACATTAAGCACATATACACCACTGTCCCTGCCTTAAACCCAGCCTGACCATCAAACAATATCACATATTAACCCTATGAAAAAAAACACTATCCATGAAACTCACAAATGTTACATTTGGTTCGGTTTTCGGATACTTGGTATGGTTTTGATTTAAACCATGAGCAGCTCTAAATTAGAATGTCACATTCTATGATATGCAAAAATGTCAACATCTATCAAAACTATTACTTCTTCTAGGTTTCTTAAAAATCATTATTTCAAAAGTCAGAACCAACAACTAGTACTATTTTCTCACTATATTTATTATTGTCCCCTAACTATTTAAACTCTAATTAAATTTGCAATAATTAGTTTACCAAAAAATTAAAAATAAGAATTGAAGAAAGAAAAAATCTAACCTGAGCAATGCAACCACCAAGACCCAAACCTTCAAAAATCTGATGAAACGAAAGTGCAGCAATCAAAGGTCTAATGGTACACTTATTTTGTGACATTCCCAAAGTTACTCCAATAATCACCGAATGAAATATTATCCCAATTTCAAGAACTTGTGACACTAATCTTTGTTTCATCTTCACAATTTCCTCCTCACTATTTTCTTGTATTTCCAAATCAGCCCCAAACTTTCCTTCTTTCATCTCTAACCCCCCAACCGCCATATACTCCATTTCTCCGCCACCACCACCACCGTGTCCCATATGTTCACTCGCCGTTAAATCAACCAACAAAGCCGTTATAGCTCCGATCATAGTAACCAAACCAGCAAACGGAAAATCTTTCCACGGATGACGTGATGACACTTGGCAATCAGCGAGTGACTCAAACGCTTCCGGTAACACGTGGACTAAAGACGTCGAGAGAATAACGCCGGCGGCGAAACACTTTATCACAAGAATCGCTTTATCGTAGAGAGGTTTACCGTGAAAGTATTTAGCGAGTAAAACCGGTCCCCAAACACCGAAAACACTTGTGAGAAAGATGGCGAAGACGGCGACTATCTTTAGATGAGAGGCTGCGTCGCCGTCTCTACAAGCCGCTGCTCGTATCGCCGCCTCTGTTCCGGTGACGCACGAAGCCATTGATGATGATGATTTGTGGAAGAAGAAGGGAGAGAGAGAGAGAGAGAGAGAGAGAGATTAGTGCGCAGACCACTTACACGTCAAACGGTTATTAAAGAAGTGCGTTGTTGAGTAAGACTTCCATTTTTGATATTGGGAAATTATAAAGGAAATTTATTCTTTTTCCATTTTTTTGTTTTTGTTCTTTTGCTTTCTTTCAAGAAGATGACATTTTTGAGATTGATTTACTTGTTCTTTGTTCTGACTTATTATGGGCCGTTTTAAAGCCCATTAGGGCTGAGTAGCCTGAGCCCAAATTGTTTGTGCTTGAGATGGCATTTCAGTTTATTTTAGATTGGGTTTAGTTAGGCTTGATATTAGTCCGGTTAGAATTATGTTTAAGGTTAAAAAAAATTAATTAATTAACAAAACACAATTATACAGCGATGAAGAAGGAAGTGTGTAGGAGATCTTCAGCGATGTACAATTATAGCCGTTCGCCAGGATTCTACGCAGAGAGAGAAGTGTCGTCAGGTCGTGGATCATTGAAGGTGTCCGTCAAGAGCATGAAGAAGGAAATATTGTCTGTCGTGGATCTAATAAGGGTCAGAAGGAATTGTCCGTTGTAGAATCGTCTATGTAACAGTTCTCATAATTTGCAATAAATAATAAATCCAGACGTCAAAAAAAAAAACACAAAACCAAATTCATTGTCGTTTAATAATTGATATAAAAGAAAGAAATATAAATTCAGTTTATTCTTACAAAACATCAAAGGATTTATTAATAGTTATCTAAATGAAGGAGTTATCTTCTTAATTAATAATACTTAACTAAGCAGAGTGGATTAGTGGTTCAGTTTGATTCACTATCGGTAAGAAGTTACTTTCTGTGTTTGAGCTTTGACCATCGTGCTATGGACCTTTTCCCAACCAAATAAGTTTCAATAGTTTTAAGCCCAATAATTGGGATATCAATTCAAAGCAAATATAGATTCCTAATTTGTAATAACCTTTTTTTTGGAATTATAATTTGGAATTATAACCTTTAAAAGTGATCTTTTGATGTAAAAGATATAAGTTCTCTACACCACCAGGTACTGCGGATCAGTTTATGGATTTTTGATTCACGCCGATGTGCTATTACTAAAGTTTAAGAGAATTAATCAAAATGTTCATATATATTAATACTATGCACTTTAAAAGTGAGATCTTTTGATGTAAAAGATATAAGTTCTCTACACCACCAGGTACTGCGGATCAGTTTATGGATTTTTGATTCACGCCGATGTGCTATTACTATAGTTTAAGAGAATTAATCAAAATGTTCATATATATTAATACTATGCAGGTTTTTGCTATTTTAAATGGTAGGATTGGGCAAAAAACCGAAATCCGATATCAAGACCCATCTCAATCATTAGCTAGATCCGGTGTGGTGGTGAAAACAAACTCCTAAATAAAGAGTAAAACTTTTAAGAATCCATTTGATGTTGGAGTTACAAAAAAAAAATAAAAAAAAATGCAACTATATGTTTAGCGTTTAAGTTAAAGTCTAATAGTCTTATTAGTTCAAATTTTGTTAAATTATATGGACTAAAAAAAAGAGACAAAATTTTGAATTTGGGCTGGACAAGGTGCAAATGCACCTCTTGTGCTGGACCAACGCTGGACCTGCCGATATCCGAACCCGAACCTTTGCACCACACCGTCCCGCAACAGCACCATCTCGCACAATACCATACAAAATGAATCAGAGAATGGTGAAAATATTCGGATTATAGTACGGTACCATTGAACCACACAACAATGCACCACATTTTAATGTGCCACCACTTATTATTTTGCTAAGCCTACAACTATTTGAAAATTAAAATCAAAATGAGATAAATTCAACCAATAATTGGTTCGACTTATGCAGAAAGATGGGGGCAGATAAAGTACACTCATCAGCTTCCTTGTTTGGCAAGAGGACATCAACACCTAACTGCGGGCTGCTTTATCTTTCTAAGGTATTCAGATTATGACTATTGATTTGAAGCCTCTCACAAAAACACAATTTAGCGATTGGGGTGATTAATTAGTATTTAATATCCAGAAATAACTATAGATTTATATCTATTGGTTGATCAGCATTTCATTAGATATGTTATCAACACAAAAGAAACGTTGCATTATATTGCTAATGAAGTTGACATGTTCCTAACATGTGAAGTAAATTATCAATATAAAGTTGAGTATAGAGTTAGAGTTAATTTGAAACCAAGAAACAAATTCAGATTTCTCATCTTTATGTATATATATACATTTAACATTCAAAAATTATTTATTTTAGACTATATTTATTGTGCATCCGTTATATGAATTTCATAGTAAATAATTGTGTATTTAAAATCGATCAGTAGTATGAAAACTATATCTATATTTTTACTAAAGATCAAAATATCTATTATTGAATTATTATCAAAAGATCATCTAACAACATCAAAATATTTTTTTTTGGACAAAACAATAATCGAAAATAAAATGTAAATTTTTCTTGTATATTTTTTCAAATCTACAGTTAAATAAGAGAATAGCCTTAGTGAGTTTCCATTTCATCGACGTTAAATTTATGGACATCACGACATCAATTCAATTTCAATCTCATTAAATTCAGTGTATGAATTAATTTCCCAATTTATTTATTTATTTTTGTTTCAGCTCCAATAAATTTATCATTTCATTATATTTATTGGTTGTTTTGAGTAGTTATATTTGTCGTCATGCATGTGTTATTGTGTTGCTCGAAAATGAAAATTTAAGCGATTGTCCATTGCAATGAATTAAATACATACTCCAAATATATAATAATTGAATACCATATCATCCATGATATTTATGATATGTTAACTTATAAATGATAATTATGAAGAGGTAAACTATTGAAAAAGAAGAAGAAATTCATATATGAATTGGAAAATATTATTTATATGAAACAAAGGAAAAAAAAAACATTCTTCTACAATAAAATTAGAGAGTACTTTAACAAAAAAAAAATTAGAGAGTATGTGTATATATATATATATATATATATATATGATTTTCTCATAAAGCTAAGTTTGGCTGCATGAACGTGTTTTAAATACCTCTGTATATTGACGTTAAAAGAAAACAAAAAAGCTTCAACAATAATTCCCTCCACTCGATTTAGTAATACTAAACATATATACACACATTAATGTACATGTACATAAATTTGTGCGAGCCATATGAATATCACATGGAGTAATTCGACTAATCAGGAAATGAGTTATATCTATCTTTAAAATAGAAGACGGCCCATCAATAAAAATTCGGTTTAAAACCTAATAAAAAGGGAACATAAAGGACCACCATCATCTGCACAACCAATTTCCTTCGTATTAATTTCACAGAATATTGAGAAATATATATGTACATTACAAATTTACCATTAACAATGATTCGAGGAAAATATATTTATTTATCAAATAAAAAACATATGAAAATTGACTATTCTTTAACTACTTTATAGCTCAAACAAGATAGGAAGAATGCCAAGGACAACAAATAGTGGCACCTACTTGAGGAAATCTTTTTAGATTTTATATGGAGAACAATGATTTATCATACATTAGATCCCGAAATAAAACAAAAATCATAATTATATAACTATATGTAGGGTTCATGATCTCGATATGTCATGCCAAGCAAAATGCAAACTCAAACCCCACAACATGTCTTGGATTCATATATTGATAATCTTAACGTTTTGTGAGTCGATATATGGTTTGATTGTTCTTGGTTGATAGATGATCCTTGATTTTTGTCCGGTTCGACGGTTGGAGATTTGACGGTTGACATGCGCAAGTGTTAGCATTTGATTGAAGATATCATTTGGCGGTACAATCTCTTAAATGTAGTCTAACTATTAGGCTTCTTTCGTTAATACTATACGGAACAGAAGAATCAATAAAAATGAATGGTAGTATACCAAAACCATCAAGCAAAAAACATAATTTCACCAAAAATAGTCACGGAATTGCATAATTTCTTTAATGTCTAGTCATTAATCTAGGAAAAAGCGAAACGATTTCGCATATTTTGCTATTAGGTGTATTATCAGTTGGATAAAACACGCGATGAATCTCGGTAGCTAGCTAGCTACACATCTCTTGGATCCACAAAGAGCGAAGACCGCGATTTTGTTCTCTCACTCAAACCAATCTTCTGCTTCTCGCATTTCAACGGCATATACACCACATATCATCGTCACACGAAAGCATTTTCCAATGTGGAATACATCTCTGTAGAGAATCATCGCCGTTACTTCCTTTGTCGACCTCCACCACCACAACCTTACACGCACCACTGTCATCTGATGCAGCCATGTTATGAACGTGCTCACACAAAGCCCTAACTAGTTTCCCACAAAGTGGACCTTCCGAGTGAACCCCATAAAGGAAATAGAACCCAAACGAAGTAAACAGATCCGGCATAGCCGTTAATCCCAATAACGACAAAAATTTACCAAAAATTTTGGAAACTTTAGTGAGAAGCAAATAGCTCAAAGGAGCTCTCTCGATCCTAAGTTTGAAGACTTTGCTACTATCCCAAACACTAAGCATTGCCCAGCTTCTGGTGTTGTCATCATTGTAGTAAGCCAACCATGTCCCGATACTTAACTTGTTCCGCAAGATTTTGTTAATATCTTCCGGGAAAAATTCTGTCGTAGCTGCTACATATCTCCGGTACAATGACTCGGCCTCTTTCACCTGTCACTTAAATTTTTTGGTTAGTGTTAGTGTTAATTTTATGCTATACATTTTTGTGATATGTGTTTAAGCTCTATTTTTTGTTTTTGGTAGCTTTCTCATTATATTATTAATGTCTTTATATATGATGGATTTAATTTTCACGCTAGAAATACAAAAATGTTTTAAGTACTTTTCTTATCAATGAGAGTTTCATACTAAAGCAATGTGTAGTAAAATCACCTTTAGCTTCCTTATTCCAATGTTAGACGGTAATTTTAAACCGCGGCCGGGGTTGACAGGATTGACCAGGATTGCGGGGTTTCGGAAGACCACATAGCCAAGTTTCCCGACGAAGAGACCGAGAGAGGCCTCATTGTCCTTTTGAGTGGCCATGTAAGCATAGTCAGCATTGTGAGACTCGAACCATTCCTCAAGCTTTCTCACCAGAATCGAACCAATGCCACGGCGTCGATACGGCGGCACAACTCTGAGACCAAGAACATAACCAACTCTCACTGACTTATCATGAAACTCCACTGGCTTTACTGAGCCTTGTATGGAACCTACCAGCTTGTTCCCAACCTCTGCCACCTATTAATGTACATTAATTCGATAAACGTTATTTATATCAATCCCAATAGCACTTCACTTAATAATCCGTATTACTATATATATACATAAATAAATTAACACATTACAAAGTTAACGAACCCTAGCGTCTTTCGGCTAATAGAATCATATATGTTTTTATAGCTAAGAACGACAACTATATATCTTACATAATAATGTAGTTTTATTACCTATATTTTTTTAAAAAGATGATGTTTTAAAAAATTTATACAGATTAATTAAGATGTATGACATGTCTAATACATCTTACTTTTCCCATCTCTCTATTTTGATATATCTCACTATAGAATTATCTTAAAATACGAAATTTAAAATGACATTCAAGCAAAATGTAATTTCATAACATTCTTAAAAAAACGAGGGAAATATATAAATATTATGCACTAATATATATTATTGTCGTTCAAAAATGTATTTTTCTTCTTTATCATTTAGGCTTTTGAAAGAAGAGAACCATCTCATATTTTGGTATGATTTTTATTTAAAAACAAGGAATAATCCTTAAGAGAACATAAAGAAAAAGAGAGTGAGATTTTAACCAGCATAATGAAGAAAGGACTATTTCGGATTCTGCAGATGGGATCGCCTAAAGTGTCTGTGAAGAGAAGAGTTTGTTGGTCGTGACCAATCTCACAACTCTTCTCCACACGACCCATTTGAATTCTGTCCCTACTATCATCGTAGCATCTGATCACCACCTCTTCATCAACTTCTTCCTCCCATTGCCCCACCATTATTCTCTATCTCTCTCTTTCTCTTTCTCTATAGGGGAAATGAAATGAAAAGAGTGATAGCAATTTATCCAAGGAGGAGAACCATCCTATGTTATATTGTGGAAATCTTATAAATAGACACACAATATGGAAGTTAATAAAGTGTCCGGAGGACTAAAAATATAGATATGTCATTATGTTTTTGTATATTAGTTAGAAAATTCATAAAAAGTTTACTATAACTTCACAATTTCATTGACTCCAGGAAAACAATTATGTGCAATCTCTCAGATTGTAGACTAGAAAGAGGATTTTGGCAGCAGAACAAATTTAATTTAAATAGTTCTAAATAACAAAAGTTTAAGTCTTTCGAAATAATTTTATTCATTAGGAAATCATGAATACGGAATACCATCTGAAAACCTATACTACTATTAGTTTTGGAAACCTGCCTTCATACTTTGACTCAATCTTTTAATAAGATAGTAATTGTTTTCAGTTTATGAATTTACCATCTAAAAGAATTTTATATTTGACTAATGTTGTTAGATATATATGCACAATTATTTTTTAGTAATAATTAATTTCACATTTTGACAAAATAAAATCTGAAATCTTTGTTAGGTGTGCTAATTAAATTATGTGTTCGCATTAAACTTTTCCTAACCAGTTCAAAGATATATCGTTTCCATTTTGGCTATTTTGTCGAAGAGAAATAAAAAATAACTACAAAAACATTTGCCGATCGCCTCGACCAACTAAAAGAATCGCCTGAGTTTATTTTAGTAAGTTTCTTACCATTTCAGTCTAAGTCGCTGACAATTTGTATATATCAGTGACGCCTAAATGTATAAATGGACAATTTGTAGAACAAATGATGAAATGCAAAATTTTAAAGGATAAATTTTTTATATATTTTTTTTGTTTCGAACGAAAAAGATCGTGTAATATATAGTGTAAATTATAATATAAGTGACTATGTTCAGTCCATATCTAATAACGACTAGAGAAGTGATCTCTCAACCTCTCCACACAATAAGTGAACACTCGTTCTTCATTTGTCCCCTTCTCTTTCTTTTTCCCTTTTATGTCTTATTATGTCATAGTTTCTGCCTTGAAATTTATTAATGTTTTTATTCCAGCCGCTATAACAACTATATAGTAAATTCTAGATTTTGGATAAGTTGAAAAAAGAAGAAGAACGAAATCATGTTTGTAGTAAACATTCTGATAGTTTGGAACAATGGAACTATCGATATCATCCGCTCTTATGGCGAGGCATCTGGCCAAGAGGTGAATCTGAATAAATCATCCATTATGTTCGGCAACGAGGTTCCTCCTCCCGTACGGCAGGAAATCAAATCGATTATTGAGATTTCACGTGAAGGTGGGATGGGAACATATTTAGGCCTTCCGGAAAAAATCCATGGATCAAAAGTTCAGGTCTTCGCGTTTGTGAGAGATAGATTACAAAGTAGAGTAAACTCGTGGTCGTCAAAATTCCTCTCTAAAGGCGGAAAAGAAGTCCTAATTAAAGCACAAGCACAAGCTCTTCCGACATATGTTATGTCGTGCTTCCTACTGCCAAAAGCAATTTGTTCTAAACTTACTAGCGCAATTGCCAACTTCTGGTGGAGTAATAAAGCAGAAAGTCGTGGAATACACTGGATAGCTTGGGACCAAATTTGCACCCAACTATCAGAAGGAGGGCTAGGATTTAGGTCCTTGGAAGATTTTAATCTCGCACTCTTGGCGAAGCAATTGTGGAGATTATTACGATTTCCAGATTCCCTCCTTAGTAGGGTTCTTAAAGGACGTTACTTCCGGTATTCTAGTCCGCTAGAGATCACCGTCTCCAATCGACCGTCGTATGGTTGGAGAAGCATGCTGGCCGCCAAGGACGTTCTTAGATATGGAATCCGCAAGACCATTGGCTCGGGCTTCGGTACCTACATTTGGACAGACCCATGGATACCAGACACTCTGGCACGCCCACCTAAGGGGTTAACGGTGGAGAGAGACCCTTTGGCTTGCGTCAATACCTTGATTGACTTTGGATCTAAACAGTGGAAGATTGATCGTCTCTGGGAATTGTTTCCCCCGGAGGAAATTACCCTCATATTAGGGATTAAACCGAGTCGTATTGTCTCGAGTGATGGTTATTGTTGGACAATGACAAAGTCTGGTAATTATACCGTCAAATCTGGATACGAGGTCGCGAGAAGTATTTCTCGCCCTGTTTGCGACCACCCTTCTCAGGGACCTAGTTTTACGACACTAAAGGCGCAAGCTTAGAAATTAAAAACTACGCGAAAATTAAAGCATTTCGTGTGGCAATGTGTTACTGGTTGCTTGGCTTCAAGCCAACGGCTATTTTATCGCCATATTGGTAGAGATAAAGGATGTTCAAGATGTGGTGCAGAAGAAGAATCAATCAACCACTTGCTCTTTGAATGTCCTCCTGCTAGACAAGTCTGGGCTCTCTCCAACATCCCATCTTCCCCAGCGCTGTTTCCCTCGGCGTCGCTCTACAATAACTTAGATTATCTGTATTGGCGGGGTAAAGAGGCGGGTGCGGATGAAGAGAGCCTAAGAGTATTCCCATGAATTATGTGGTATATTTGGAAGGCGTGCAATCGAAAGATTTTCGAGAATTTGAGCGTACCACCTCAGGAAACGCTAGATCTTGCAACTCAAGAAGAAGGCGCGTGGAGGAGAATCAGAGAGAAGACCCTCAGACCCAGTTGGTACTTAGTACGCACGAGTCGCCATCCCCAGAGGACATACCGGTATGCTCCATTGATGGGTCTTGGCTCGGGACGGAGACTAGAAGTGGACACGGGTGGCTTGTTTTTCAGGGAGGACGATTGCTACACTTAGGCTTGAAAGGCTCGCGTAGAAGTCTTTCTCCCCTTCATGCAGAGCTGGATACTCTCATATGGACGATGAAGTGCTTATTGGCGATCCCAATGACGAGTATCCTCATTCAGACGGATTGTTCTGACCTTTTGGCTATGACATGTGCTCCTGAAGAGTGGCCTACGTTTTCTACAGAATTGAAAGACTTTACATATTACAGGGATCGTTTTACTACTTTTAGTCTTAAGCATATCCCTCGTAGTGGTAATACCTCCGCCGACTATCTTGCGAAATGTGCAAGAAATCGCGGGTTCTGTTTTTCCCATGTAAGTTCGACGGTACCTGATTGGCTCTTTCTAGAAGAGAGTCTTATTCCGTGAATTAATATATGGTGTTTTGACTGGCAAAAAAAAAAAAAAAAGAACAATGGAACTGGTTGTCTAAAATGCTTCCTTCATATAAAAGAAAGCAATTTTTGTCGAGTCCATATCAGCCACCAATGTTTACTGAGACTGAGCTCAGAGCAAAAAAAAAAAAAAAAAAAACATGCCAAAGAAAAATGTGGAAGCGTACGTTATTTATCTTTATGTTGATCGATTGATTAGTATTTCTAAGTTAGCTTGATTGATATATGGTTTAATCATCAGAATATGTAATTATGTAGATTATGAATGTAGTTTTCGTATGTTTAATCAAGTATACCTCATGATGAATTTTTTTGCTATTTGATTGTATATATTGAACCACGTACTCGTTGGTCATATATAATTCCATATTGATTATGTTTTTATGAATTGCTAGGTAGATCCGTCGATTGTGGACGGTACATTGTCAAGTGTAATTTCAGAGAAATGTGTTGAATATATTGAATGATAATAATGCAAGCTAAACTAATTTCGTCATTGTAACTATATTATGTAAGTTTCCTGCTTCTTAAAGAATAGTTTAATCTGTGATTTAAACAGATAGAAATAAAGTTTTATCCCAAAAAATACAACTAATTGGAGAGAAATTATGAACTTACCATTTCTGTTACCATACTAATATAAAGTTGGCAGACCAAAAGCACAATCATACAATAATATGATTGGGAGATGTTTGGGGAGTGGAGAGAAGAAGTAGAGAACGAATCATATCTTCACTAACTTAACAAACCAAAGCCAAAACTAATACGTAACTCAATAAAGATTAGCAAATTTTCTTTTTGATTTTAGCATTTGAAAAAGGTTTATGGATTTTATTTGATGATGTTTATCCTAATTTATGCAGTATTTCTTAACATTGTTGAGTTTTACGAGTGATGGTCTACAACAAACTTGACATTGAGCACAAGTTTAGAGTGGAGAACAATATCCTCGGATATGAAATACACAAATGAAATTACAAATTACAAAGGCTTTCAAGTTAGATGAAGCTTATAGAATTTCGTGAAATTGGAAGTTAAGCTTTATGAATCCTTGGTACATGGAAATTATATTAAGAATTCCTTTGGACTAGAGTATTTACAATGAAAATACTAAGGAAATCAATTAAGAAAATAGAAGTGAACTCTCACACATTTAAACAATTTTAAATAATTTATTATGTACCTAAACATAATTCAATCTAGTATCTGCAGAATATAAATAATCAAAATAAATTGAAAATTTAAAACATGGGGTCATCTAATATAAAACAAATTTTGTCGCATAAAACATCAAACAATTTTAAATAATTTATTATTTACCTAAACACAATTCAATATAGTATCTGCAGAATATAAATAATCAAAATAAATTGAAAATTTAAAACATGGGGTCATCTAATTTAAAACAAATTTTGTCGCATAAAACATCAAAAACGGGGGATGTTAAAGATATTAAAAGGCCTTAAAAGAGACATTAATAAAGCCCAACTTAGCCCAGATAGACCCATAAATATATTTATCTCGTTTACCACGTTTTAACGGTCAACAACAGCCACTACGTTACTAGTTATATATTGGAGGGTATAAACGTAATTTTAAACGTTAGTATCTTCTTATTTCTGCTGCTGGGGAGCTTTGAAGCGGCACGATGAAACAAGTTGACGCCACATGACACGTAAGCGCTTAGTAGCCTCTTTCTTCAAACCAAAGACTCAATTATATACCGTTCGATTAAAAAACTCCACTCAATCTCAACCCTTCATTTTATTAAATAAATCCTACGACCAAAAAACAAAAATTAAATAATTATTTTCTGTTATCCTTTCATTGTCTTCTTCCTTCCTCTTGAGGTTTTTGATAATTCCATGGATTATCTTAGTTTCTTCTCTCATGGTGGCTATCGAGAAATCACTCACACCATAATCTCTGAAGCTTTTGAGTTTCAAAGTTTTCGAATTTGAAACTTTCTCCAGAAAATTTTGAAGCTTTTTTATTCCTTAGTTATGGCTTATGTTCGTGGCTTAGCTTCGTTTTCGTTGACCTTCTCACCGATTTCTCTCCGAAGATTCCGTCCCCGACTTCATCGTAATCACAGCGTAAAACCCAATTCCCGAATCATCATCTGCAATCTGAAATCAAACTACTCCGCTGGGAAATTTCGTGAGCTCGGAGGATTATCTCGTTCCGTGGAGCTAGACCAATTCATCACAAGCGAGGAAGAAGAAGAAGAAGCAGAGGAAATAGGAGAAGGGTTTTTCGAAGCGATTGAGGAATTAGAGAGGATGACTAGAGAACCATCAGATATTCTCGAAGAGATGAATCATCGATTATCTTCTCGAGAATTGCAATTGATGCTTGTCTATTTCGCACAAGAAGGTAGAGATTCTTGGTGTACTTTAGAAGTGTTTGAATGGTTGAAAAAGGAAAATAGAGTTGATGAAGAGATAATGGAGTTAATGGTTTCGATTATGTGTGGTTGGGTTAAGAAATTGATTCAAGAGGAATGTGATGCACACCAAGTGTTCGACTTATTGATTGAGATGGATTGTGTTGGGTTAAAACCTGGTTTTAGTATGATGGAGAAAGTTATTGCTTTGTATTGTGAGATGGGGAAGAAAGAAAGTGCGGTTTTGTTTGTGAGGGAGGTTTTAAGGAGGAGAGATGGTTTTGGGTATAGTGTTGTTGGTGGTGGTTCTGAAGGTAGAAAAGGTGGACCAGTTGGGTATCTTGCTTGGAAATTGATGGTAAAGTTTTGAACTTTTTTCATAATCTTTACATTTGTGGTGGATTTGAGATCAGTGAGATGTGATATGAATTGGTTAAGATGACTTTCTTGATTGTTATCGTTTTTTTGGTCTAGCTATGTTAATGTGGCAGTGTGTTTTTTTTTGTTTGTAGGTTGATGGAGACTATAAGAAGGCAGTTGATATGGTTATGGAGTTAAGACTTTCAGGGCTGAAGCCAGAAGCTTATAGCTATCTAATTGCGATGACAGCAATTGTGAAAGAGCTGAATAGTCTTGGGAAGACATTACGCGAGTTGAAACGCTTTACACGGGCTGGTTTTGTTGCTGAGATCGATGATCATGATAGGGTACTCATTGAGAAGTACCAATCGGAAACATTATCCCGCGGACTGCAATTAGCCACTTGGGCGGTTGAGGAAGGTCAAGAAAATGATTCCATAATTGGGGTGGTCCATGAGAGGCTCCTCGCAATGTATATATGTGCGGGACGTGGACCAGAAGCAGAGAAACAACTCTGGAAGATGAAACTTGCAGGGAGAGAACCCGAAGCTGATCTCCACGACATCGTTATGGCGATCTGCGCTTCACAGAAAGAGGTTAATGCAGTTTCACGGCTTCTGACACGGGTGGAGTTCATGGGATCTCAGAGAAAGAAGAAGACTCTGTCTTGGTTGCTCAGAGGGTATGTAAAAGGAGGGCACTTTGAAGAAGCTGCAGAGACACTGGTATCGATGATCGACTCTGGTTTGCATCCGGAGTATATTGATCGAGTGGCTGTGATGCAAGGAATGACAAGGAAGATTCAACGGCCGAGAGATGTTAAAGCATATATGAGTCTGTGCAAGAGGCTCTTTGATGCTGGTTTGGTAGGACCTTGTCTTGTGTATATGTACATGGATAAATATAAGTTGTGGATAGTGAAGATGATGTGAAGAAAAAGGAAAATATCGAAATAGCTGAGACTCTGGCTAAGCTGGAGCGATCGGGATTTTCTATTTTTGGGTATATAAATCTGTGCGTAATAAATAATAATACGTATATTATCTGTTTATGAAAGGGAAATAACTTTGTATTTAAATTATTTATATACTGTACCTATGGAATTGTCTTTGAAGTTTTCTGTTTTAGTGACTTAAAATAAGGAAAAAGAGCATACAACTAGTTTGTAATTTTGTTTGTATATATGTAATACCCATTTGTTTCTGCGACATCTCAATTTCTTTTAGAATGTAATTTTAAAATTTTTTGAAAAGTACAAAAAGTGTCACTATAAACTATAAAGTGTAAAAAAATAATAATAAATAGTGATTTATTCTACACAAACTTGTATTTTTCTTTTCTGTTTAAGATTTTTTTTGTCGTGTAAATCCCGTTGTTAGGAATAAATCTCTATACAAGAAAATAAACATATATATGACAGTCCGTTGAACACTATGGAGGATGTCTTGAGAGAAATTTTCTAACGCTCAAAATAAGTTTCGCGACTGGTGACAAAAGTATAAAGAATCAGAAAATACATCGAAAGTTAATCAGTTAACGCCATACCAAAAGAAAGTGATCAACTACATTATCTGTTGTTTAGTAAAACACCTTGTGAAAGAGAAGTAATAAAAACGGAATCTCACTCATCGAAGAAAAGATTGAGACTTAGAGCATCTCCAACCCCACTCTATTTTTTCCTCTAAATTTTAATATAGAGTAAAATTCTCTCCAGCGCTACTCTATATTTTACTCTAAAATAGAGTAAAAGTGAAGATTGCTCTATAATTTTCCTCTATTTTTTACACTACCTCTATTTTAGAGCAAGGAATAGAGTAACACATTGGAGAGAATTCTACTCTATTATAGAGTTACTCTATTTTAGAGCAAAAATATAGAGTTTTACATTGGAGATGGTCTTAGTCTTTTCTTTTCTCCAAATTTTTATAGAAAACTAAAAATTAAGTTGGTAAACCTTAAACAAGACTTGATGAGATGTTTTATAGTCGTCGATGAAAAATGCATATCTCAAAATTTCATTGAAGTTTCGTGTTTCTAACGTACCATTGAAAAACACCAAATATACCTAGAAAAAGAGCAAGCGTAACAATACTGCAGATTCTTGTCGGAGCGAAATCTCCGGTGAGCCTGAACGACGCGAGCCGAACGAGATGGTGATCCAAGATCCGTTGCCATCCCGCCACCGTAGAGTCGTTTGATTGGAGATCAAGGTTTCATCTAAGGTTTCATCTTTTGGCCGGTTTAGTTCGGTTAGTGAACCCGAGCCGGTTTTAGGTTTTGGGTTATTTTGTTCTAAGATTGATATTTGTGGGTCGGGCCTTCGAGATTTGTATGGGCCTATATCCGGAAATAGCCCATTAGCATTTCTTTATAAAATTGAATACCTTTTAACAAAAAAAGAGCAAGCGTAACAAATGATTAGGATTCGTGCTTAATATAAAATGGGATATAGGTGCAATGCACATTAGCATTCTACAAGGGATATTGCGGTGGGTTAAAAAAACAAGTCCGGCCCAAACTCGAACTCGAAATGAGTTTGCCCAAAAAACTCAAAATTTTAAAATCCGAAAAATCCAGTACCAACAGTGCAAACCGAAAAAAGTAATTTTGTTTAATATATATATATATATATATATATATATTAAGTTAGAGCATATTTAAACTATAGTTTGGTAAGTAAGAGCATAAATAGAATTAAATTATATTTTTACTAAGTTTGTGATTCATCTAACGAGATTTTTTAGCAAGAGTATGGCGAAAATTCCATAACTCCATAAAGGTTTTAAGGTATCGAAATTTAAGTGACAATATAAGTTAAGCACGGAAAGAAATAGAGACGAGTATCAAAACCAAAAACAGAAACAAGTTTTAAACCATGTCATAAAACCAAAAAAACTGAAGTCATAAAAACAACAATTTTCTTATCATTCTCCCTCTTCTAGTTCTTCCAATATCACTTGAGTCTAATAATCATGAGCTACTTGCCATCACTGTAGTACCCTTAATTTCATCATCAAAGTTCCTTTTAATGTCACCTAAAATTTGAAAATATAAATCAACCAAACAAATGAAGTTGATTACATAATATATAGACTATTCTTTTACCTTCTAACTTAGCATAACCACATATCCAATTTCGGATACAGAGCAAGGCTTGAACATTTCTTGGAAGGAGGCAGTTTTTGTAAACGACCTATCTTCAATACTAAACGATAACTATGCTGCCACTATAATGATGGGAAGGCTAAGCACATCACAAGCTATAGAAGCCAAATCACCGTACGTAGCGTTTTCCATTGCTTTTTAGATAGCTCAGAACCCACATGTCTGTAAAAGACCTCAAATTTAACCTTGGTTCATCCAAATAATTATGCAAATTCGATTTAGTGTTGTCAGAACCAACCAGGTTGTATGCTCTTCTCAAGCTCAAAAAGATCATGTATGATATATACAATAGTTAGAAAAATTTGATGAGTACGATACAAACTTGTAATAATGTAAGAATGGAGAAAAAAACTTATATAATTCGGATCATCATCTAGTGGTGATTTAGTAAAAAGTTCATGTGGAGTTGGTATTGTTGAGAAGGTGGAAGAAGAAGTCCAAGTGTTTTCTTTGTGTTTTTAATAAAGATCCTTCAAATTCTGCATTACAACTTTGATCTTTTCCTCATAAGTACTCGCATTCATTTTATCATAAGCTGACTTAAGAATTTGTACCTTCAACCTGGATCTAAAATAGCTTCCGTAGCTAGAATGATATCCCAATACTTATCAAACTTTTAACTGCATATTCCTAGCCATCTTTTCCACTCTCAAATCACATAGTCTGCATATTTCTTCAATAGACCCTCAATTTTCTATACTTGGAAGAAAATACACATCAGCTTTAGGATATTTGACACCTGAGAAGTAAGTAGTGATGATACTAAAAAACTTCAAGAAGTCACATATTCTCTCTCCACGATTCCACTCATCCTTTGAAGGCAATGATTTGTAATTTCTGACACATGCTTTCAAACTAGAAAACGCCTTACGAAACTTCAGAGCTCTAGTAAGCATATCATAAGTCGAATTCAATCGAGTAGGAATATCTAAAAATAACCCATTTCCACTCTTAATCCTTACACTCTCTACACATGCTGCAAAGGCTTCTTCTCTTGAATCATATGCTCTGACAAACTTGACATTATCTTAAATGTTTTTCAAAAGATCAACGGCTACTGATAGTCCTTCTTGCATAATAAGATTCAAAACTTGAGCAGCTACTAACTGTTTTTGGAACTCCATGAATCGCCTGCGGTTTCTCAAAAGAGTATTGTGAAAGTTCTTACATTTTAATATCAAAATCTTGACAAACTAAATGTAGAATCTGATCTGGAAATATCCGATAATCTTGTGAGAGTTTCGACCTAAAGGACCAGTGTAAATCACTTGTCCTCCTCTCTTTATAAGAAGAAGTTCATCAAAAGCTTCAAAGATATCAATGCTAGGTTGGTGGATTGTGTAGACAACAGTTCTTCTTTTGTCAATTGTGTTCTTCACCGGAAGAGATGAAGCTTCTTTTTTATTGTTCATAAAAATATTATAAAACAATAATCTGTTTATGGTTTGTTTGGCTTTGGAATATGTACCTAAAAAGTCAACTCTCGCTCAACTCTTTTTTCCCGCTACAATATTTGGCGGGAAGCCAAACAATAGCCTTAGCTGCCTTACTTTAACATAAACATCTCATAACCATTAGATCAGCAGCTACTGACTGTTTAATAATATCTAACAAGAAAAACTTCTCATCACACAATAATCCATTACCACTAATCATCAGGAACCAAAAATTTTATTAGCTAATTTTTCACTGGTATGTAGAGGTATTATATCACACAAAGCTAAACAGTTGAAAAAAGGTTTTTCGCCAAAATTTTGTTGTTCAACCTCCAACTATCATCAATATAATAGGTAGTCAAACAGATATACCCTGTGACACTGCCACGCATGGGCGGAGGCAAGTTGAGTGTTATGGGTGCAATTGACACCAATAAAATTTTTAAAATCGTTCTCATTTACATAAGTTTTTAAATATATTTTAGTCTAACTGTAAAGAAAGAGAAATACCTGCAGGGATACAACAACGTATTGGACCTGAATACGTCGACCAGTTGGGAATTCTTCAAGCTCTAGCCGACGGGACAAAACTACTTTTCTGAACCCAACTCAATTATAAATTTGAACCCAACTCAATTGTAAGATTAAACCCATTATATGAAACAATTTAAAAGTGAGATAAATATTCAATAATTTTTGAACAAAATTATTTTGACCCCATCAAACAATTTTCCTAGATCTGTCACTGCTACCACGAGTTGTCCACAAATCTGTTGTGAAACAAAAATCTCTTTCAACTTTTTTTTCTAACTCCTACCGCCAAAATATAATTTCCAGTTATTTGTCAACATATAGATTGACAATTTGGATTCAAAAAACAATTTCTAGCTCTAACAAACGGAAACTCAACATACCATCATATTGTAGCTAGGGAGTGTTCAAATTTTTAACATGATCTAGACACCGACGTTTTTACCATCAAATACTTTTGGTCATGAAAAATTAATTCGGCCATTGTTTCATTTGTAAGATTTTTTTTTTTCATATTCCACATATTGTATGTGTTGTGGATTTCTAGTTGTTTGTCTAGAATTTCTAATGTGCTGTGGATTCTTTATTTGTTCAAAATTTGTACTCCATATATGAGAAAACATAATTGGCAGCATATACATTAAACAATATGCATGGCATATATATTTATATTCCAATAAACCTTCATAGTCGTAACCCCACAAACGCAAAAGCAATATAATATTAATTTTAATATAATTTATAAACTAAATTTAATAAATGATTTTTTCTTTAAATTAATCCTTATGTTCAAATTTTCATTTACATATGTTTCTATGTGTTTTCCGTTTTGGTCGTTTTTTTTTTCTTCTTTGTTACTATTTATTCATTTTCTTTCATCAGCCTTAAATTAATCATTATGTTTTAATATTTTGGTATATTTACGTCAATCTTAAAAATATATGGAACAAATTTATATCAAACCAAAGAATAAAAATCAAATTAGAAACAACTTTGTATGGTTTCAGTTTTTAGAAAGGTACAAATTCGATTCTCACTGGAAAAAAATCTTATATATATTAAAAGATAATGTTTTTTATGACATGTCAAATCCACATCTTTTCTCACCTATTTTAGTTTTCATTTTTCTAGTTTTACTACACTTATTACCAAACAAATTAATTCCTAAATATTATCTCTTACCTGTTTTGATTATTCTAATTCTAATTGCCAAACACATTCGAATATTCTTAAACTTACCAAAACAATCATTTCAGAATAGTATTATTAAATTCTACTATAATATTTGAATAAAAATATTCTAAATATTAAATGAGAGACTGAAGAATTTATTTATCTCGTATATAACATGGATGATTACCTAATAATTTATTAAATATTGGTCAACAGTCTACTTCCAAGTTAAATAAAAATGTCAAAATCAAAAGAATCGAATCGTAAACTGGATTGTGATTGTCCATCACCCGTCAAAAACAAATCCACTTTAATTCTGGCCCTTGAATATTTGTTTGTCTCAAATATGCTGAAGTTCCAACGGCCCAATTGTTTTAAATGGGCCTGTATTAAAATATTTATAGTGAGCCCACTAAAAACTTTAATGACTCGAGGACCTCTGTTTCTTCGTAAAAGCAAAGCCGGAAGAAGAAAGGTAAGAATCACTTTGTGATGGAGCTCGAAGATCCAACAATGGCAGATTCCACGATTAAGCTTACCGTCAAATTCGGAGGCAAATCAATACCACTTTCGGTATCACAAGATTGTACAGTCAAAGATCTTAAGTCTCTGTTACAACCAATCACCAACGTTCTTCCTCGTGGCCAGAAGCTCATCTTCAAAGGTTTTCTTATTGAAATTTGATTACTTTTCTCACTAATCGAGCTGATTCCTTGTAATGGGTCTTTTTCAAAATCTGATTTTTGTTTCTTGAAAGGTAAGGTTTTGGTCGAAACGTCGACTTTGAAACAATCTGATGTGGGAAGTGGTGCCAAACTCATGTTAATGGCTTCTCAAGGTCTGCATCAAGGGGTCAGTGTTCTTACTTTTGTATGTTGCATAGTTGTGTAAAGATAATCTTGAAATTTGGATTCTTGATCATTAGAGGATCAATGTAATAGAGGTTAAGGTGTTGTTGTATTGAAAATGAACAGGAAGGTCCAGTACTTAAGGAAGCTAGTACAAGGCCAATCTCTAGAACTGTTGTATCTGATAAAGTAGATCAGAGAAAACCTAGTCTCCTTGTAGACAAGAAGCGCACTGATCGATGGAAAGCCACAGGAGTTATTGCTTTAGCTCAAGCCAATTTGAAGGTATATAGAGGTCTTACATGTTCATTATCGTGGTTTTGGTTTGGAATTATCTTTTAGTTGCTAAATTGTTTATTAGTTGAGTTTTCTTTGTTGTGGAAAAGGAAATACCCGAAGAAGTGTGGGACTGTGGATCTGGAGTCAGAGTACTTGACATCAGTGAAAATTTCATCAAAGAAGTACCTGCCAAAATCAGCTCCTTTGGTTCTATGCAGGTGAGAAATCCTAAGTTTCATGTATATTTCAAATCTTTTTGTTTAGTGAAGAATTAAGGATTATAATATGAGTGCATTTGTAGAAATTGCTCCTTCAAGGAAATGGCCTATCGGATGAATCCATTCAATGGGAAGGGATAGCATCTCTGAAGCGCCTGATGCTTCTGTCCATTAGCCATAACAAGTGAGTTTTTCGCTTTCACTCTCGGAACTTGTCTTTCTTAGTAGATATCAGACATGCCTTCAGTGCTACCATTTTACAAGTTTTTCGACAACGTAAACTAAAGGAAAAATTGATTTGAAGTTATGCACAAACCGTAATCACTAAGACTTAAGAACACAACATTATACTTGTGAATGTCGAATGGTTTTAGATGAGGAAATCGTTTTTGTGATTGGGCTTTTGCAGTCTAACTGTTCTGCCAGCAGCAGTGGGTTCACTGATATCTCTTAGACAGCTCGATGTCACCAACAACAAGTTGACAAGTTTACCAAATGAGTTAGGACTTCTAACACAGCTTGAGATCTTGAAAGCAAACAATAACAGGCAAATAATCTTTACTCATATCTTTTAATTGATCGAAAAGACACAAGTTACAGTCTTAGCATTGTTATTTCATTTATTACTTTTCTCAATGGTCTCTCAATCTTTTTTGTGTTCTGCAGAATAACTAGCCTTCCCGAGAGTATCGGAAACTGTTCCTTCCTCATGGAGGTTGATCTTTCAGCAAACATTCTATCAGAACTTCCCGAGACATTCACCAAACTGCGCAATCTAAGGGTAAATCAAATCAATCTTTTGACTACTCTTTATTCCATGGACATGGGTTTACAAAGTCTGACTTAGTGTTTTGGTATTAAGACACTGGAGCTGAACAACACGGGATTGAAGACGCTGCCAACGGCTTTATTTAAGATGTGTTTGCAGCTCTCAACTTTAGGACTCCACAACACAGAGATAACCGTTGAATTTCTCCGCCAGGTTTGTTTGTTCAGAGTCTCATGTTTGAGTCTATAGTTCTTTCTTCGTTTTTTTGAACTGAGACAAGGATATTTGTGTTGTGGTAGTTCGAGGGATGGGATAATTTTGATGAAAGAAGACGTACCAAGCATCAGAAACAGCTTGATTTTCGGGTTGTTGGGTCTGGCCAATTCGATGAAGGTGCTGATAAATCTTGGTGATCGAGTCAAGTCTGAGTCTCAAATCGTCAGAACTCAGAACTCTTACATTTGTGGCACTTTCAGTCAAAAATCCGTCTCAGTAATACCTAAATATTTTTATTTACTTCAAACTGAATCTATTCTTAAAAGAAAATATTTTTTTCGTAGGAAATAATAAGCGTTGTGTACTTATTGTAGTGTCCCAAATAAATTGAACCTCTCTCAAATAAACGAAAACTAGAATTAATATGCAAAAGGTACATTTATCATCAGTATGAGCATTATGTATCAGTCTAAAGTGGTGCTCTAGACTTCACATTAGAATTATATTTTTAGTTCTTTGCTTTCAACTTATTCTCTGTAATTCTTATTTAAGGGAGATTTGTTTCGTATTCTTATCGTGAAACACTACTAGCAAGAAGACATGGAAAAAGGAAAGCTCGAGATTTGTTTGATAGAAAGCATGTTCAGATAGATGGTAACGGGTGTGTAAAACACACATCAGCAATTGTACATAGAAAGAAAGACTAGAAATAGAACGAGAGATGATAAAATGGGTCTCTATCCCTCGCAATCTAAAAATCAGTCATCTCACCCACAAGCATCCAAAGAAAATACGTAGGGCAGATGCAGAGACAAAAACACACAAATTTGCTCTCAAGAGTTTCATCTTTCTTTCATTCTGTCTGTTTTTCGTTTGAAAATTCTCACCTGAAGTAGATAGAGACGAGAGGAATATCGACATCATTGTCATCTTCATCCTCACAAGCCACCACTACATCAAGATGGTGGCGATAAGGCGGCAACTCCACTTTCGCGATATCCCGAGCCAGATCCACAACCTTCTTGTCCATCCTCTCCTTGTGCCTTGGGAACATACTGTTGAACAGAAGACAGCTTCCACAAGAGATGCTGTATGCGCTAAGCCCTTTGTCCTCCAGCCACTGTAACACCTCACGAAGAGTTGGGTTTCCCTTGAGAACCCATCTGTCCCAAACAGTCCAAGCCATGTCACGGTGCTTCACCACCTTTGGTGGAACTGGTTCAGCCATGGAGAAGAGTGGAAGTGCCAGGTTGGCAAACGTGTTTCTGTAGTCTTCCACTTTGTGTCCTCCATCAAGGACCTTGTACAGCTCGAGGCAGACAAGCCCAGTAGCCATGGCTGTTGAAGTAGCAATGGCTGGAATAATTCTCCCTGCGATGAACTTTGCTTTCAGCTTGTCGACTTCAGGGATGGTGTAATTCCTCGCCCTCATGTTGGCTAGTCCCGCTATCACGTCCATGTGATAGTTTGTATCATCATCCTACAAACACATCAGATTCAAAATGAAAACACTAAGCAAAAAATTTTAAACAAGACAAGTCAATATCAGTGAAGACGAATAACCATTGGGGGATATATACCTTTTCAAACTGAATTGGTTTCATCCTGAAGTCTGGAGACAAGTTACGCCTACACTGCTCGATCTTAGCAATGAGATCGTTGATGACTGCAGCATCGTCCACCGAAGCAGTGGTTAAAGTGGTGGCTTTCTCATCAGTCACAATCTTCGCATCTTTCCTTGGCTCAAAGTCTGGGACTATCACTCTGTCCACAGCTTCGGTTGCTTCCTTTGGGTTCTTGGTCCACTCAGGTATTGGGATCCCAAATGTCTCTGCTCGTAAAATAGCAGTTGCTGTGATAAAGTTAAGGAGACTTGGATCAGAAGACGAGTACTGGAGTGGACGAGGGAATCTTTTTGGAGCAGACCAGAATGGAGATCCGGTACTAGTCGCAGCATCTTCAGGAAATGTGTATATCAATTGCTTGACACGGTTCACAAAGTAATCCTCAAACCTAGTCACATAACATAAGAAACACATAAATGATTGCAAAAATCACAGACTCCACAAAGGATGGAAACAATTTCTTCCGACGTCTACATATTAGTTGTAACCTGTTGCGAAATGAAGTTACCTTCTAACATTGTTCCTAAAAATTGATTTTTAGTTTCCTAATGATTTTTTCAAAGAATAATTAACAAACCCTGGGTGAAGCACATGCCAAAAGCATAAAAAATAGAGACTGTAGCAGTACATGAGTAAGACACCATACATTCTTTCATTCCATAATTACGACTAGACTATCTAAACCTAACTATTAAGAGAGTGATAATACCTCAATCGAGCCCAGGTTAAGCAGTCTTGGAAGGTCTCACACTTCTCCTTGTCAAGGCACTCAAGAATCCTCTCCAATGTCTCCCTCGCCTGAGCATCACCAGCACTCATCATTGAGTTAGTGTACTCAACAGGGCTAGAGAGATATGCATTCACTTCAGCGGGAGTCTTCTCCAGCAGACCCTCAAACTCAGAGCGAGCCCAAGTTAAACAGTGATCAATGTTATGCGGAAACGAATGCACTGTACACATGGGGGCTTGTTTCTCTGGTGGGTCCCTTGAGGCACCGTAATTTTCAGTTAGATGTGGGATAACCATCTGTGTGTTGCACTTTGCACCAAGAGTTCCAGACTCAAGGAGAGGCTTCTGGAAATACAAGCACCTCGAATCAACATAGAGCCTCGCATTGACATTATCCAGTGCATTGACGACAACAGTTAAGTTCTCCCAGAAGGCATCGTCAAATACATTCTCAGTCTCAGCGCCAACACGGTTTTGCAGGGCCTCAATGTTGAAGCGGGGATTTATAGCAGCAGCAGCCGAAGCAGCAACTGTGGATTTAGCCTGTCCGATGTTCCAGTCACGGAACAGAAATTGACGACTGAGGTTACTCTTCTCGATTATATCATCATCTGTCACTGTCAGCTTCCCTTGGCTTCCACAAGAAACCCCCATCAGAGCCATATTTTTCAAGAACTCACAGCCAAGAGCACCAGACCCTACTGTGAAAACTTTAGCATCTTCAAGTTTCTTCTGGAACTTGGCCCCAAATACAGATATTTGGGCATCATACCGGCTGTTTCTTGGTGCAAAGTCACTCGAGTCCAGAGGTTCAGTGGGTAGTGACTCCACTGAATCAAAGTAGAAAAACTGATAAAAAAAAAAAGAATTTCAATATTAGATCCCAATACGAAACTATAAACAATATGCAAGTGTCAAAAAAAGAGTAAGCAGCTGTAACTTCACGCAACATAAACATTAGAAAAAGGGGGATACGTATAAGATAATGTTTCTATTTCCTTATTTACTTTATCTAAACAGCTTTTTTTTAGCTTCTAATATATGAAGAGAGCTTTGGATTTTATTACTCTTGGGTGCTATTCAACTTTTGTCTTGTTACTTTGATTCGGTTTTAACAAGAGAGAGCTTTGGGTTTTAATTCTTGTGTTTAAAATTCTTAACTCGAACAGGGAAATTGGCAATTTGGCATGCAAAGACTAAAATACGTGTTCCCACAAGTCTATAGAAAATAAATATTACCTGGAAGAGAGGATGAAATTTTCCAGAGCAAGCTTTAACAACCTCCTGTCCAACAATACCGCCAAACATTGCAGCCATGGGATTCAGGACAGCCTTGGCTCCAAAGGAAAAGTGTCGTAGAAGCTTCTGGTCAACATTCTCCACCTTTAAATCACCCTGCCCGGTATTGATGGCTGTGGCAATCGATATAAGCTTCTGAGCGTCCTCTTCTGAGCCAGCAACAGGAAATCTGCCAGCTTCAGCTTTAAAATGATCAAGTGCCTGGAATGCTAAGTGAAGAAGTGGAGGGCGGTCAAACTTAGAGAAATCACTAAATAGAAAATCCCCTGGATCTTTAAGCGCTTCCCTCAGTGGCTTGAAATTCAGCAACTTTGGCTGTTTCACTTGAGTGACAATACCACCCTTCACATATGTTCCATAGTTTGAAGTGTCCTCATCAAGAATGAATGAATATGGCCGTGCACTTTTTATCTTCCTTGGTTTCCCATCATTCAATTCTGTCATACCCTCAACTTCTGAGAAAACAACTAGGTCGCCATCTTCAAATTCAAGCCTCTCATCGTCGACACAGGAAATAAATGCCTGGTTCTCATTAGAGATAGACGCAATGATGCCTGTATGGGGTTCCTCTCCATCAACATCAAGAACCGCAAATTCAGGCCCAAAATCACAAAAGACAGAGCCGAAAAGACCCCTGACATCAGCCTTGACAAAAGCGATAGGAGGCTGATGGCTGTGACAATAGTCATCAAATTCGATTGCTCTTTCCATGCTTATGTCAGAGAAAACAACAACCTGTTTCACAAAAAAGTAGATTCTATCAGCGTGAAACCAGCCAACAAGAGACACCAATCTTCCATATCAATACCAATAAACAATAGAACTAGCCTAACACCAAAGGAGACAACAACCATTTCTTATATGCAACGACAATCGACAACCCACTCCTATACAATCCATTCATTCACAGTGTTATCATAAACTCACAAGTCATCTACCGAACAATACAGTACACAAAAGCCTCACCAATAACAGGACAAACGAGTTATCTACCAACCTGGAAACCAGAAAGATCCTCTTTAGTTAAGCTTTTGGTCAAGCTAGAGACAACCACAGCATTGTTAAGATCCTGTAACTTCTGAACAGAAGCATCCGCTCTATTCTTGCCAACATCATCCTCCGAGAAAACAAAGTTGCTAGATAAGTCCCATAGCTCTACAACTCTTTCATCATGCAAGGTCACAGACTTCACACCAGCAAGAACAAGATTCTTAGCTGAAAAAAACGAATGAAGAAGATTGATGTTGAAGAATACCAACAATCACAGCTTCTAATAACAACGCATACGAAATACATACCAATCTCGGCACCAAGCCCGTGCATCCCCGAGATGAGAACATTCGAAGCAAAGAGACGCCTCATAGTCTCACGACCATAGACGGCGAGCTGCCGACTATGCAGATCTTCATCAATCTCCTGACGGTTCGAATTACCAAAAGCCATGTCGATTTGGTGAGCGACGCTATCGCCGTGAAATCCGCTACTACTACTACTACCAGAAGCAACAATCGAAGACTTATTATCAGACGAAGAAGAATCAGTGATATCGATACGGCGTTTCTTAGATGATGCTAAATCGGAACCGATGATGCTATTATCGTTCTTATCGTTAGCTTCACTAGCTCGCTTGTGAAGCATAAAGTGATGAAAAAACCTGGAGAAAACATGAGAAATTCCCATTAGATTTAGAACAGTGAAACAACAGGTTTGGAATCCGATCAGAGAATTGAAATACCTAACCCTAAATCTGGGAATGATTCTTCGGAAGCTATGAGAAGGAAGACGAAACGTACCTTTGAGGAAAGCAGACGAGAGAAGATTGGAATCGGAAAAGAGAAAAAAAGTTTGAGATCTGAAAATTGAAATTGAAGTGACGAATTTTGCAAAAATCTCAAGAGATTTTATTATAGAGAGACGAACGAAGGAAAGGGGGTTCGGTTGTGGGAATATAAAACGACGTGGTTTTAACGGTTAAGGTTTGATTTGTCGCACTTTTTCCGCGTGATTGTGACGGCAATTCTCTGACCGGGGGACACGCGTCGTCACTATTTCGAAGACCAGATCCGGTTTAGTCAATTTCTGGCATATGCAAAGGTATATTTTTGAAGATTGATCTTAAGGGAAAAATAATATTAAAATATTATAAGAGCTTTAATTAAGATCTTTTGTAAAGTAAGTGATTATTGGTAGAACATGATTAGATTTTATAAATTAATAATTTAATAATCAAAAACTTTAAATGTTTTTTAAAAATTACAAAAATTATTTTTAAAATTGAAAACATTAAAAACGAAACTTATATTAAAATTGATTGAAAAAAAAAATGAAACACAAAATACAATTGTTCTGGGTTTTTAGATTCTCGAATTGGTTTTTTTTTTTCCGATTGATACTGGTACTGGTCTCTGTGTTTCAATCAAATATGTGTTTCGATTTTGGCCCAAATAAAAAAAGATTTTCGATATCAAAAATGATACCCAATCCGCGACACGTCACCCCGAGAACAGGCTTAAAACTGATCTAGCCCAAGACCACTTCACCTGTTCTAAACCTTCTAAACCCAATGTTTATTATTTTAATATTCTAAGAACAGGGCCATAGTTGGCCCGATAAATATGGTCTTATGGATCCTTCTTATGAATCTGTATTAAAATTTGGAATATTGCTCTCTTTTTTTTTTAAACTATTACACAAATTTAAAAACCTCACATTTTCTTTTATATAACTGGATATTTTACTTTTTCTATAAATAAAGACTCAGACTTTTTATTTACTAGAATTTGATTATTGGATCAAATTCCCAGCTATGAATATCCAATTTTTTGTGGAAACCCCCTTGGCCCATTGGTTGACCAAGAGTTGATTAATGCTTCTACACCAAAAGGTCTGGGGTTCGAGTCCCAGGTATTGCGATTTATTAACAAATTTGCAGATTAATGGAGGCAAGTGTGCAAGAGATCTCCAGCGATGTACAATTATAGCCGTTCGCCAGGATTCTACGCATAGAAGGAAGTGTCGCCAGGTCGTGGATCATTGAAGGTATTCATCAAGATTACGAAGAAAGAAGTGTAGTCTGTCGTGAATCTAGTAAGGGTCGGAAGGAATTTCAGTTGTAGAATCGTCTATGTAACAGTTCTCATAATTTGCAATTAATAATAAATCTAGACGACAAAAAAAAGAATATCCAATTTTTTTACTTTTAAGAAGTGCTTAATTTGATGAGGAATTCCTTAAGTTTTATGTATGGTTTTCTTAAAAATCATAATATCATAAATACCAAAAAAGGAGAAAAGAACCAAAAGGATATCACAAAATATGAAATATAGTTAATGCAATAATCTCACATTACCAAAAAGCAACATATAGAGGAAAAGAAAAGAAAATCTTGTGAGAATTAGCATAAATTTATAAAATTCAATAATCAGGAAAATATATGAATTGGGCCCAATTCATAAATTAGTATTTTGTGGGCATTGGCCCAATTCTGAGTACAACATAAATCCATAATGCCTCTATAATCTCCTAATTTGGCTCTTTTGTCATTTTGTGATTCTCTATAACACTCACCGTCAAAATTGCCATCGGGATCAAGATGAGAACCGATAAAAAAAAAAAATCAATTGCCAGTAGTTAAGACTCTTTGTGATTCGATTACATTCACCACCAAAATATATAGATACACAATCAAATCTCAAACATACCAAAATTCTTGAAAATGCTAATTATATACATTGTCTAATAGTGTTAATTCACCTAGATTCAACTTTCCTCATCTTCTATCTTATTTGCGGAACTTATATGCATTACAATTACCTCGTGATCTTCTCATTGCGGACCAAAACCGTTAAACCTTCTAAGTTATAGTTCAAAGACACTTTTGTTTCAGTTGAACTCTAATATCACTTTGTAATGTGCATTTCTCTGCACACCTTTAGTATATGGCACTCATATTCCTTTAACGATCAATATCAAAGTTGAAAGATTTGTTAACTAACATTGCATATATATCACTATAAATATTAGTTTGTGTTGGCATCGTCTGCATATATAGACTGAAATTTTATTTTTTAATCATTAATTTTATGAGCTTCAAATACTAAGTGGATACTAATAAATGGAAACAAACAAATCATATTGTTTTATCAAATACTATATGA
>NW_003302552.1:13979534-13980818 GCF_000004255.2 Arabidopsis lyrata subsp. lyrata
AACCAAATCATGACAAGATTGTATAAAAAACCAAACTAGTCATGTTTTCGAACGCCTAAACACCTATCTAAAAATGTTAATGCATCTATTTTCTAGTCTAGAGATCTTTATTAGTAAATAGTTTGGATATGTGCGAGCAGTGGCGGATCCAGAAGCTGTTTTTACCTGGGGCACAATTACGTTGTAGCATAAAAAATTAAAATTCGAAAACCGATCGGAAAAATTCGACTTCAAAATCGAATCGAATATTCATAAAATTTCTAACAGATTCTAAATGTTTTGAACGGAATTATCCAAACCAAACAAAAAATTAAATATTATACCCTAAAACCCGAAATAAAATTATATATCTAAAAATATTAGTTACATTTAGTTATAATTTTATAACAAAAAATACCAAATTAAAAAGAAATATCTAAATAACCTAGATATCCAAAAATCATTAGTTATATTTATCACAATTGTACAATTGTTTAACCAAATTTTATTAAAATTGAACCAATTTTTATTATAATTGAACAATTATTAGCTTTTTTTCTTTTTTTTCGACCGATCCGAGTCCAACATATATCCGAACCGCATAGTCATAAAACCTCAACGGATAATAAACTCTCCTATCCAAATTATCCATATCCGATCCAAAACCCAAAAGCACAAACTTAGACACAACCTTAATGAATTTGATAAATTTTCAGAAATTATTTGTACATGAGACATAACCTAATAAATTTGAAAAAATTTATTAGCTTTAATACATATATTAGTTGAGCAAATGAAACAAAAAAAAAAAAAAATTGAGAAATGAGTATGGGGCACGTGCCCCACCTCTCCTCTACCTACGTCCGCCCCTGTGTGCGAGGTGGGTCATTAGCACCTATCAAAGAGAAAAAGGAAAAACAAAGAAGCACCAACCAATAATTTTGGTTTTGAGGTAAAGGGTTTTCCAAACCAATAATTCAAATCAATTAATCCATTTTTTATATTTCTGATAACAACATTGTGGGGGCAACGATATTGACTTATCTTTGCGTCTTAATTATGATCGTTAGACAGTGCCATATAATATTGTGATCGGATACTGATTGCTTCATGCTTTACTTTCATCATCTATATAGATTTTACTAAATCAATGATGACCATATCATGTCGGTGCTCTATTCATGACTATATCATATCATATAATCATATATATTGCTGATTGGCTTAAGATGTAAGTGTAGGACATTGAGGTTCCTGATGAGACCTATAACTTCTATTATAAGGTACTTATAGTTGAAAACTGCG
>NW_003302552.1:13981049-13988013 GCF_000004255.2 Arabidopsis lyrata subsp. lyrata
TTATCAATTCTTAATGTCAACTTTAGGTGAGATTCCAATAACCGGTCATTCCAATTATATTTGACGTCATTTATTGCGAGCTGCGTTTCGAACCGAACAAACCAAGAAGGCAAGAACATAACACAAATTTTTCAAAATTTATTCACTGGAGATGATGATGATGATGATAGTCATCATTAAATGAAATCTACTTACATAGATGTCCTGCCTGGTTGTCTCTAGCTTAATTCAGTGGTGGTTATCTAAACCGGATTTAACCAATCGATACTAATTTATATGTAATTGATTAATTAATTAAACAAAAAAGCATAAAAATCTACCGTTCAGCAAAACTTGTCAGGTGGACTTTTGGTAGGGACATTGGCCACGTGATTTCTACATTTCTAAATTTCCACTCTTTTGTCTCTTCTCTTCATAATTCTCTTTCACACCATCCAAATTCCAAATTCCAAAACCAAAACTAAAAAAACTCAACACACTCTTTCTCTTCATAACTCCAAAAACACTCACAAATCCCAACCTAAAAGACTCATCCGATCCATCACCGGATCTTCTCATGGAACCCGCCGCTTCCGGGTCACCGCAACCCTCATCCCCATCCACATCACCACCACCACCACCACAACCAAGTCGTTACGAGTCACAAAAACGCCGCGACTGGAACACGTTTCTACAATACCTGAGAAACCACAAACCACCCTTAACGCTAACTCGCTGCAGCGGTGCACACGTACTCAAGTTCCTCAAGTACTTAGACCAGTTCGGGAAAACCAAAGTCCACGTGGAAACCTGTCCTTTCTTCGGCCATCCGGATCCACCATCTTCTTGCTCTTGTCCTCACAAGCAAGCTTGGGGATCTCTCGACGCTTTGATCGGACGGCTTAGAGCTGCTTACGAAGAAAACGGTGGACGGCCCGATTCGAACCCGTTTGCTGCACGCGCCGTTAGGATTTACTTGAGGGAAGTCAAAGAGAGTCAAGCTAAGGCTCGTGGGATTCCTTATGAGAAAAAGAAACGGAAACGTAAACCTACCGTTACCTCCGTTAGATTGGATGTGGATTTAACGAGTAGTGTCACCGGAGACGGGAGTAACAGTGATTCTCCGGCTACCTCCGGAGCCGTACCTTCCCTAGGTTAATATTATTAGACCTAATTTGCTTATTATATCTATCTATATATATATATATATATATGTTATCTGTAAATTTACATTTTTTTTAGTGTAGTCGCTACAATTTAGTTATATATTCTATTTGTTTCAAAATATATGATGTTTTAGCATTAAGCACATACTTTAAGAAATTATTTTTTAAAAAAAAATTATCATTTAATATTTAATTTAATAAAATTTAACCAATAATATAAAAGACTGCATAACAGAAATAATAATAAAATATCAAATGCATTTAAAAGTTATTTAAAAATTGCATAGAAAATTGTAAACATCTTATATTTGAAACAAACTAAAAACTCTAAAACATCCTCTAAAATGAAACAGAGTGAATACATTTTTAGTTGATCGTAAAAAGACATTTGTTCCGGAGTTGCTATATAGTTATTAATTTTTTTTCACTAGATTTATTATTTATTGCAAATTTATGAGAACTGTTACATAGAAGATTTTACAACGGACAATTCCTTCCGATTCTTATTAGATCCACGATAGACGATACTTCTTTCTTCGTGCTCTTGACGGACACTTTTAATGATCCACGATATGACGATACTTCTCTCTGCGTAGAATCTTGACGAACGACAATAATTATATATCGCTGGAGATCTCCTGCACATTTGCCTCCATTAATCTGCAAATTTATTAATAAATCGTAATATGTAGGACTCGAACCCCAAACCTCTTGGTGTAGAAACATTAATTAATCTTTAGTCAATCAATAGGCCAAAGAAGCTATATAGTTATTAATATCTTTGAAGTTAGTGGTTCATAGTATATACTACTTTTTTAACGAAGATCTTCAATTTCTGATATGAGGATGAGATTGTTCAGAGAATTAATGAAGACTATTTTAGATTCAAAATTTTGTGAAAGTGATGAGAGATATAACCAACGATGAATGAAAGAGGTGAGACGTTTTTGTCTTAGTGTGTATGTTTTTTTTTTTTTTTTTGTGTTTTGTTGTTGTTAGTATATATATATATAATTAAATCCATATACGTTGATTTTTAATTTGTATCTATTTGATTATTATTGGGTTGAAGAGCAGCTTTCATTCTTCACACAAAGTTTTGATTTTAGTCTCAAATATTTTGTCTCTGTCCGATATGTCCTACACTCCTACTATATATTCTTAAATCGATTTCGTGACAAATCATCCAATTATTCAAAGCAATAAGTTGTCATTTTTTTTTTTGATAACCCAGTATCCAGACCACACAGTGATCTGACTAGCCCACTGGGCCTAAGCCCACGTCACAGGGATTTTTAAGCCTCCACTTAAGAGCCCCCTGATAAACTCGTGGTCTGGGGCGCCTGAGCAAGTCCGCATGTAAATTCCCAGGTGGCCACAGGAGTGAGAGAGCGAAACTGCGTCTGGGGAGGATCGATCCCTGGCTTAAGTTGTCATCTTTACATTTCCATTTACTTTTTTTTTTCAAGGATCGATCCCTGGCTTAAGTTGTCATCTTTACATTTCCATTTACTTTTTTTTTTCAAAAACTTTAAAACTACATTTCGAGTGAATTGGTAAAACTGTTTTTAAAGTGGATTTTTCAATTGCTTTAGAAATGATCTAATAAATAATTATTGAACATCTTCATGGATCATCTTCTATATATTTTCACTGCTAACTTGTATTTTTTTACGTAGACGACGGTAAATTGTCTGGACATTTTGCAAGTTTATGTAGCATTCGATGTCGCTTAATCGTTTGTTATTGTGATGAATGTTCACTTGAACTTCTGAAATTTCATGTAAAGAAATGTATGTAAGATTTCATGATACGTTTTAGGATACCTTCCATGTCGGGCAAGGAAAACACTCGCACTATAGATGTACTCGTTCTTCATATTTTCCAAAGGGTCATGGGTTTAGGTCTTAATCCGGCTAAAACGTATGCTAGTCTCTACGAGTGATTAAAAATGGTCTGTCGCATCATGATGAAACCAAGATAACTCTCAAAAAACAAAAATAAAACAATTATCAAGTTTGTTATGTAAGTGCGGATGAGGTAAGATAAATTGTAGAAAGTAAACGAGACAAGAAATTTGTTAACGAGGTTCGGTTTTTCCTACTCCCCGGGACAAAGTCCAGATTTCGATTTCACTAGAACAAGAAAGCAAATTACAACCAATTCGCAAACGCGTAAAACAAGCCCAACCCTCTTGATTTACCGCTCCCTTCTATAACGTGAAACCTTAAGGATAATCTCTACCCTTAACTAAACTCCCCTTGAGTCTAGATTTAATCAGGATAACCTAACCCTGAGCTAAACTCCCCTTGAGCCTAGACTTCAAAACAAAACCACTTGATCACACAAGCACAAAACCCGCAAAACTAAGTTGCACAAAACCGCGAAACTATGTCGCACACACCCTCTGAAAGCTCTCAATGATTTGCCTATATGCCTCAGCTCTCTTCCTCTCCAAGACGTCCTCCACTCCTCCTTATATAGCCAAAACGATTTCCTAATCACCATAGGAGAAGATTTCCAATTTCCATAAGAAAAAGTAAATTTCCTTTTATAGTTTTCCTTTTTCTCATCAAACTCCACTTTCATCAAGTCTTCCAAATCTCTTTAAGTTCTTTTTCCTTTGTGATTTATCCTCTAAACACGCTCCAAACATATCTTCTCAAACCTTCTAGAAATCGACACTCACACAAAAACAGTCGCATCTTGACTTACTTCTTGAATTATTCAGCAACTCCATCAGACAAACTCTTGTATTACTTCTTGACTCATTCAACAACTTAATCAGACTCTAGCTACATCTTAATGTTATGTGGTATATTTACTTTGTACTCCACAGTACGTTAATACAGAAAAATATTTCCCAGTTTCCACAAGTGCTTGAAGGTACGTACGTCAATGTGAATACTCACACACACGTGTACATAAATAGGCTTGGAAAGATATTAGGAACGTGAGAGGAAGAAGATGTTGGCTACTATTTTCCGACCGACATGAGGCCTCGCTCCTGTGATCTTAAGTGCGTGCAAAAGTAGCCACCCGTGTGCAGTGTGCTTTCGCCATGTACGTTTTAAGTTTTAACCTGTCAGTGTCAGTTGTTTGCTTGCGTCAGTCGTCTATCTCAAGAAAAAAAGTGTTTTCGATCGTTTCTTAAAATATAAGGACTATTCCACATAATTGGACTATTCCACATAATTGGAAGAAGATATTACTTTTGCTATGTATACATAGCCATTGAATCTTCAGTTGATGATCCCTTAAGAGCAACTCCAATGTCAACTTCCTTCTTCACTTCATCTACCTTCTTCATCTTTTCTTTAGCTTCATATGCTTTGCTTAACTCAAAACCTTGAAGAATCCCAACAAACTCATCAAAAGCCATCTCATCTAGATTATGAGCTTCTTCAACTGCAGAAATATTTGACTCAAATTTTGCAGGCAATGATCTCTTCAACTTCTTCACTAGCTTTTTGTCCTTGTAGACCTTTCCAAGAGCAAACGATTCATTAGATATGTCACATAACTTTGCACTAAAATCAGCCACAGTTTCCTCTTCTTCTATCCTTAGATTCTCAAATTGCGAAGCCAACATATCCAATTTCGTTCTCTTAACGCTTGTAGTACCTTCAAACATATTCTCCAATGTCTTCCATGCTTTTTGAGCTGATGCACATTGAGAAATCAACTTAAAACGGCTTAAATCAATAGCATTGTAAATCGCAGTCTTAGCCTTAGAATTACAACTTGATAGCTTTTTCTCTGTAGCAGTCCACTTATCTCTTGGCTTGAGACTTACAACTCCATCATCATCCGTAACTTTAGGAGCCTCCCAACCAAGTTCAATTGAATTCCAACAATCTTCATCAAGATTACTAATAAAAGCTTGCATACGAACCTTCCAATATCCATAATTCGCTGAATCAAGAAGTGGTGGTCTTGTCATAGATGTACCTTCCTTGTATGACTCCATCTCACACGATTCTCAGCTCTGACTTACTTTCTGAACGATCTCCTGAACAATCTTCTGAACGATCTGCTGAACCTCACCCTGATCTACCCGAAACAAGACTAAATCTCTATCGAGAACCCGCTCTGATACCAATTGTAAGTGCGGATGAGGTAAGATAAATTGTAGAAAGTAAACGAGACAAGAAATTTGTTAACGAGGTTCGGTTTTTCCTACTCCCCGGGACCAAGTCCAGATTTTGATTTCACTAGAACAAGAAAGCAAATTACAACCAATTCGGAAACGCGTAAAACAAGCCCAACCCTCTTGATTTACCGCTCCCTTCTATAACGTGAAACCTTAAGGATAATCTCTACCCTTAACTAAACTCCCATTGAGTCTAGATTTAATCAGGATAACCTAACCCTGAGCTAAACTCCCCTTGAGCCTAGACTTCAAAACAAAACCACTTGATCACACAAGCACAAAACCCGCAAAACTAAGTTGTACAAAACCGCGAAACTATGTCGCACACACCCTCTGAAAGCTCTCAATGATTTGCCTATATGCCTCAGCTCTCTTCCTCTCCAAGACGTCCTCCACTCCTCCTTATATAGCCAAAACGATTTCCTAATCACCATAGGAGAAGATTTCCAATTTCCATAAGAAAAAGTAAATTTCCTTTTATAGTTTTCCTTTTTCTCATCAAACTCCACTTTCATCAAGTCTTCCAAATCTCTTTAAGTTCTTTTTCCTTTGTGATTTATCCTCTAAACACGCTCCAAACATATCTTCTCAAACCTTCTAGAAATCGACACTCACACAAAAACAGTCGCATCTTGACTTACTTCTTGAATTATTCAGCAACTCCATCAGACAAACTCTTGTATTACTTCTTGACTCATTCAACAACTTAATCAGACTCTAGCTACATCTTAATGTTATGTGGTATATTTACTTTGTACTCCACAGTACGTTAATACAGAAAAATATTTCCCAGTTTCCACAAGTGCTTGAAGGTACGTACGTCAATGTGAATACTCACACACACGTGTACATAAATAGGCTTGGAAAGATATTAGGAACGTGAGAGGAAGAAGATGTTGGCTACTATTTTCCGACCGACATGAGGCCTCGCTCCTGTGATCTTAAGTGTGTGCAAAAGTAGCCACCCGTGTGCAGTGTGCTTTCGCCATGTACGTTTTAAGTTTTAACCTGTCAGTGTCAGTTGTTTGCTTGCGTCAGTCGTCTATCTCAAGAAAAAAGTGTTTTCGATCGTTTCTTAAAATATAAGGACTATTCCACATAATTGAACCAGCTTTTGCTCTTCACGCCACTGATTTTTTGGAATAGTGTCTTTTGAGATTTGATCTTATTTCAATGATTTTATTTTTTAATGAGTATAATCACCTTTTATAACTCTAATTATTTCAAAGTGAGTAAAGGTTAATTTTCTTTGTTTAAGTCTTAATTACTTGACTGACCCCCAAACTACTGAAGCAAATACACTACAAAAACCTTTTTGGGAATATCAAAATCTATGGGTAAAATTTAGAAATCTCTATTATGATCAATTCCAAAATGAAATAAGGCTAGAAAGAAATCCAATTCCTAGAGTTATTTTATTTTAAAGAATAAAATAGAAAAATAAGTTTAAAATGTTCTAAAACCGGTTAAATATGCGTCAAAGAGCTTCTCTTGGCTACATCTCTTTCTTCATATCTCCTCTTCTCTTATATGGAACTCTTGATACAAAGAACCTAGTCAAGAGATGCAACAATTGTTGGTGGGTCATCATCTCTTGGACGGTTGCTTGCATCATATAATTGATGTCAAGGCTATTCTCAACGAACTCCTTAACCACCAAAACTGG
>NW_003302552.1:13988113-13990332 GCF_000004255.2 Arabidopsis lyrata subsp. lyrata
GAAAGGAAAGAAATAGAGACGAGTATCAAAACCAAAAACAGAGACAAGTTTTAAACCATGTCATAAAACCAAAAAAACTGAAGTCATAAAAACAACAATTTTCTTATCATTCTCCCTCTTCTAGTTCTTCCAATATCACTTGAGTCTAATAATCATGAGCTACTTGCCATCACTGTAGTACCCTTAATTTCATCATCAAAGTTCCTTTTAATGTCACCTAAAATTTGAAAATATAAATCAACCAAACAAATGAAGTTGATTACATAATATATAGACTATTCTTTTACCTTCTAACTTAGCATAACCACATATCCAATTTCGGATACAGAGCAAGGCTTGAACATTTCTTGGAAGGAGGCAGTTTTTGTAAACGACCTATCTTCAATACTAAACGATAACTGTGCTGCCACTATGGTGATGGGAAGGCTAAGCACATCACAAGCTATAGAAGCCAAATCACCGTAGCGTTTTCCATTGCTTTTCAGATAGCTCAGAACCCCCATGTATGTAAAAGACCTCAAATTTAACCTTGGTTCATCCAAATAATTATGCAAATTCGATTTAGTGTTGTCAGAACCAACCAGGTTGTATGCTCTTCTCAAGCTCAAAGAGATCATGTATGATATATACAATAGTTAGAAAAATTTGATGAGTACGATACAAACTTGTAATAATGTAAGAATGGAGAAAAAAACTTATATAATTCGGATCATCATCTAGTGGTGATTTAGTAAAAAGTTCATGTGGAGTTGGTATTGTTGAGAAGGTGGAAGAAGAAGTCCAAGTGTTTTCTTTGTGTTTTTAATAAAGATCCTTCAAATTCTGCATTAACAACTTTGATCTTTTCCTCATAAGTACTCGCATTCATTTTATCATAAGCTGACTTAAGAATTTGTACCTTCAACCTGGATCTAAAATAGCTTCCGTAGCTAGAATGATATCCCAATACTTATCAAACTTTTAACTGCATATTCCTAGCCATCTTTTCCACTCTCAAATCACATAGTCTGCATATTTCTTCAATAGACCCTCAATTTTCTATACTTGGAAGAAAATATACATCAGCTGTAGGATATTTGACACCTGAGAAGTAAGTAGTGATGATACTAAAAAACTTCAAGAAGTCACATATTCTCTCTCCACGATTCCACTCATCCTTTGAAGGCAATGATTTGTAATTTCTGACACATGCTTTCAAACTAGAAAACGCCTTACAAAACTTCAGAGCTCTAGTAAGCATATCATAAGTCGAATTCAATCGAGTAGGAATATCTAAAAATAACCCATTTCCACTCTTAATCCTTACACTCTCTACATATGCTGCAAAGGCTTCTTTCCTTGAATCATATGCTCTGACAAACTTGACATTATCTTACATATTTCTCAAAAGATCAACGGCTACTGATAGTCCTTGCATAATAAGATTCAAAACTTGAGCAGCTACTAACTGTTTTTGGAACTCCATGAATCGCCTGCGGTTTCTCAAAAGAGTACTGTGAAAGTTCTTACATTTTAATATCAAAATCTTGACAACCTAAATATAGAATCTGATCTCGAAATATCCGATAATCTTGTGAGAGTTTCGACCTAAAGGACCAGTGTAAATCACTTGTCCTCCTCTCTTTATAAGAAGAAGTTCATCAAAAGCTTCAAAGATATCAATGCTAGGTTGGTGGATTGTGTAGACAACAGTTCTTCTTGTGTCAATTGTGTTCTTCACCGGAGGAGATGAAGCTTCTTTTTTATTGTTCATAAAAATATTATAAAACAATAATCTGTTTATTGGTTTGTTTGGCTTTGGAATATGTACCTAAAAATTCAACTCTCGCTCAACTCTTTTTTCCCCGCTACAATATTTGGCAGGAAGCCAAACAATAGCCTTAGCAAAATAACTTTAACATAAACATCTCATAACTATTAGATCAGCAGCTACTGACTGTTTAATAATATCTAACAAGAAAAACTTCTCATCACACAATAATCCATTACCACTAATCATCAGGAACCAAAAATTTTATTAGCTAATTTTTCACCGGTATGTAGAGGTATTATATCACACAAAGCTAAACAGTTGAAAAAAGGTTTTTCGCCAAAATTTTATTGTTCAACCTCCAACTATCATCAATATAATAGGTAGTCAAACAGATATACCCTGTGACACTGCCACGCATGGGCGGAGGCAAGTTATAGTGTTATGGGTGCAATTGACACCAATAAAG
>NW_003302552.1:13990492-13991740 GCF_000004255.2 Arabidopsis lyrata subsp. lyrata
TGAACCCAACTCAAATATAAATTTGAACCCAACTCAATTGTAAGATTAAACCCATTATATGAAACAATATAAAAGTGAGATAAATATTCAATAATTTTTGAACAAAATTATTTTGACCCCATCAAACAGTTTTCCTAGATCCGTCACTGCTACCACGAGTTGTCCACAAATCTGCTGTGAAACAAAAATCTCTTTCAACTTTTTTTTCTAACTCCTACCGCCAAAATATAATTTCCAGTTATTTGTCAACATATAGATTGACAATTTGGATTCAAAAAACAATTTCTAGCTCTAACAAACGGAAACTCAACATACCATCATATTGTAGCCAGGGAGTGTTCAAATTTTTAACATGATCTAGACACCGACGTTTTTACCATCAAATACTTCTGGTCATGAAAAATTAATTCGGCCATTGTTTCATTTGTAAGATTTTTTTTTTCATATTCCACATATTGTATGTGTTGTGGATTTCTAGTTGTTTGTCTAGAATTTCTAATGTGCTGTGGATTCTTTATTTGTTCAAAATTTGTACTCCATATATGAGAAAACATAATTGGCAGCATATACATTAAACAATATGCATGGCATATATATTTATATTCCAATAAACCTTCATAGTCGTAACCCCACAAATGCAAAAGCAATACAATATTAATTTTAATATAATTTATAAAATAAATTTAATAAATGATTTTTTCTTTAAATTAATCCTTATGTTCAAATTTTCATTTACATATGTTTCTATCAGTGTTCTAAAAAGCGGTCTAGGCGGTCGCCTAGGCCCCGACTAGGCGCTAGGCTCTCATGCGACGCCTAGATAACCGCCTTGACCGCCTAAAATTACATAGATCTTGTTTAATGTATTTTTTCAATTTTAATTAGAGTTTTATTTATATATATAGTTATAAATATTTATATATTGTTTAATATAAATATAAATAAATGTTTTGTCTAGTTTTTGTTTATAATTTCATATTTTTTAGTTTTATATAGATATTTTATATAACTTTTATATATAATATCATATTTATAATGTTTTATGTTATAAACGTCTAAACCGCCTAAAAAATCGCCTAGGCCCCGATTAAGCGTTCTAGGCGCTAGGCACTGGGTCACCGCCCGCTTAGCGCCTCGCGCTTTCTTGAACACTGGTTTCTATGTGTTTTCCATTTTGGTCGTTTTTTTTTTCTTCTTTGTTACTATTTATTCATTTTCTTTCATCAGCCTTAAATTAATCATTATGTT
>NW_003302552.1:13991840-13993560 GCF_000004255.2 Arabidopsis lyrata subsp. lyrata
TTTGTTTTGGCTCAAGCTCGGATGCGGCAGCTTCTAGCACCTCCACGTCTGGTGCCGCAATTACTTCAGAGTTTTGAGGTTTCGATTCAAGATGCGACGCTGCAGGTAACACCACCACTACCGGTAGTTTTGAAGTCACCGTCTCCATCACCGCTTGCTGTGTTTTCTTCAAAGGTGGAGACTCTTCCTCCTCAATCAATGATAGGTTTTCCGTCGACTCAGAATGAAGCTTTTCTACCGACACCACCGTTTGGGTCAGCTCGTTTACGTCTTCCTTTGTTGCCTCTAATGACTGTTTCGTTTCTATGGTCTCTTTCTCCGACGTAGCTTGTTGTGTTGTCTTCTTCCCTTGCTTCATCTTTGCCTGGATGTTTCTCCACCTCTCAATCCTTTCATCATACTGTGCTATCATCTTTTCGTACAGTGCCGTTATCTTATCGAACCCTGCCGTTATCTTATCAAACTCTCCCATCGAATCCTTCGGCTCTGATACCAAGTTGATACGAGCCAAAAGTTTTAAGCAAAACCTTCCCTTTGACCCAAGTCTCTTTCTAGAGAATTAGATTAATTGTTGGAGGTTGGTTTCTTATTAATCAATAGAGACCCTTTATATATAGGTCTTGATACAACTTAATCATAACCCTAATGCATAAGACTATCTACATTGGTTTTGATTTTACAACACCCAATTTTTTCTTTTTAATATTTCACATCATCTTCTCTCTCTTCCACATCATAATTCAACACCTATATAATTTTTACACTCTACAATAGTTTTGTTTAATAAAATTACAACACCTTATCCCACAATTTTTCTTACCACCTAGAATCATTTGTGTAGAAAATTCGGGAAATTCAGTTGCTCCAACACTTGTATTAGTTTCATTACCCATTGGAACAGAAGAATAAGAGGGTGCTTGAGATGAATACGACATCATCGATCCATGATATGGACGATAGTTTGGAACAGCTGACGGCATGAAGAAATTTGGTGGATATCCATAATTTGGTATATGCTGGGGATGGTTGGGAGATTGATTTTGAAACTGAAAATTGTTGAGATTTGGGTAGTTAAAAGGTAATTAGAAAAATTTTGAGAGCTAAAAGGGTTATTATTATGATCCATTTCAGTAAAACAATAAACAAGAGTTTATGAAGATTGATAACAAAAATATAGTAAAAAAATATGGTTTTTTTTTTATGTCTCCAAATGAAGTGAAACAAGTCTTTATTTATAGAGTATGAAAAAAGATGAATTTTGGTATAAAAAAATAATATAAAATTTAATATTTTATGAAATAATTGATCTCAAATAATTGGGTTGGATAAGAAATATCTAAATCTCAGTATCCAATAAAAACAGAACACGTGTCATTATCCATATATTATCATATAACTAAAAAATTTACCCACTCATTGATTGCCACGTGGCATTGTGAGGCCCATATTTTTTGGTTCAACACGATTGAAGAGATTCAACTCTGTTTACTCCACGTCAATTTTTTTTTTTATAACACACAATTGTAATTGATTCAGTAGTTAAATAAATATTTCAACTGTTTTTAAAAGCACCATTGTAAGTAGTCTAATAGAAAACACTTTAACATAAAAAAAAAGAAAACCAAATTCATAAATAAAACACCAAAACTAATTAATTAAAACGTCATAAGTGTGGCCTAACGCGTAGTCAGCGTATCATCCATTTGATACTGAGGAGATA
>NW_003302552.1:13994997-13995934 GCF_000004255.2 Arabidopsis lyrata subsp. lyrata
TGGAACTGAGACAAGGATATTTGTGTTGTGGTAGTTCGAGGGATGGGATGATTTTGATGAAAGAAGACGTACCAAGCATCAGAAACAGCTTGATTTTCGGGTTGTTGGGTCTGGCCAATTCGATGAAGGTGCTGATAAATCTTGGTGATCGAGTCAAGTCTGAGTCTCGAATCGTCAGAACTCAGAACTCTTACATTTGTGGCACTTTCAGTCAAAAATCCGTCTCAGTAATACCTAAATATTTTTATTTACTTCAAACTGAATCTATTCTTAAAAGAAAATATTTTTTTCGTAGGAAATAATAAGCGTTGTCTACGTATTGTAGTGTCCCAAATAAATTGAACCTCTCTCAAATAAACGAAAACTAGAATTAATATGCAAAAGGTACATTTATCATCAGTATGAGCATTATGTATCAGTCTAAAGTGGTGCTCTAGACTTCACATTAGAATTATATTTTTAGTTCTTTGCTTTCAACTTATTCTCTGTAATTCTTATTTAAGGGAGATTTGTTTCGTATTCTTATCGTGAAACACTACTAGCAAGAAGACATGGAAAAAGGAAAGCTCGAGATTTGTTTGATAGAAAGCATGTTCAGATAGATGGTAACGGGTGTGTAAAACACACATCAGCAATTGTACATAGAAAGAAAGACTAGAAATAGAACGAGAGATGATAAAATGGGTCTCTATCCCTCGCAATTTAAAAATCAGTCATCTCACCCACAAGCATCCAAAGAAAATACGTAGGGCAGATGCAGAGACAAAAACACACAAATTTGCTCTCAAGAGTTTCATCGTTTGAAATTCTCACCTGAAGTAGCTAGAGACGAGAGGAATATCGACATCATTGTCATCTTCATCCTCACAAGCCACCACTACATCAAGATGGTGGCGATAAGGCGGCAACTCCACTTTCGCGATATCCCGAGCCAGAT
>NW_003302552.1:14005937-14098206 GCF_000004255.2 Arabidopsis lyrata subsp. lyrata
ATCCTCTATATTTAAAAAGATCACGGTCTTAATCCAGGATTTCGTAGGAATAGAATCCAACTACTTTAACTATAACTCCGTAGGAATATGACTCAACTGGTCATACTATAATGGACATTGGAATATGATTCAATTGCTCAAAACATTATCCATGTGGGAACATGATTTTTGCAATCTACGCTCACATGTACCTGTAGATTTTTTTTTTTTTGGGGGGGGGGGGGGGCTAATGAAAATCAAGCACATATTCTTGTTTTCCAAAAAGAAAAAAATAAAAAAAGGCACATTCTTATTATATAAAACAGTTTTCTAACTCATATAATCGCGATACGTGTCAATCTATCAATAAAATACTGATACGTGTGAGAAAAAATTTAAATTTTTAAAAAATATTAAACTAAAAAAAATATATTTACATATACTAATTTATATGTCTATATCTAAAAAATTGCTTAACCAAAAAAAAGAAAACTAACAATTTAACAATGTTTGTTTTCCAATTTGTTTTGTGAATTTCTATTTTTTTAATTAATTATGTTTTGTTATTTGTTAACTATTTTTAATATTAACTAAGATAAAGATTTGATATATATATTTAGTATATTGATATAAAATTGTTATCACATATCCATTAAATGAAGTGTGTAAAATTAAAATCCAGATTATTATGATGAAATATATAATTAAATTGTATTGCAAAATGGAATGTGAAAGATTGAAATTTGGTTTTAAGAAATACTAAATTGTATCTAGAAAAAATGTGTGAGTTACTATTTAGAATTTAAATATCATCAAACAGATTAAGTGTGTAGAATTAAAATTCAGTTTATTGTGATAAAATATATAATTAAAATGTATAGCATAATGTAATGTGCAAGATTAAAATTTTGTTTAAAACAAAAAATATTAAATTAAATAATAAGAAAAATGTGTAAAATATTATTTATTATTCAAAATTCAAATATCAACGATAAAAAATCATATTTATATCTTATCCCGCATAAATAGGCGGGCCTTATCTAGTATTTTATAATTTAGGAACAAAGTGGAAGATTTTTTTTTATAAAGTATCGATTAAGAGGAAATTTTTTGATAAAATGGATTAAATCTTATTTATTTAATATAATAAGATAAGATGTAAAGACGATTTTTTTTTGTTTAAATAAATTTTACATTTAATTCAAAAAAAAAAATATTAAAGAATAAAAGTAAGATGTGCTATTAGATTTGTATAATTTTTGGAATTGCCCAAAATTAATACTAAAACAAAGTAGTTACAAAATAAAATTTCCAAAAAAAATTAGAAAATAGCCTTAAATAGAGGAAAAGGTTAAAAGTCAATATAAAAAAAAAAAAAAAAATCTTCTTCTTCTGGCATCCTCATCTGGTTCCTTAACAATTCGTAAGTTCACTGTAAATTTAATATTATTACAAAAATCATCATGAATTAATTACTCTCGCTTATTCTAGATCTATAGGAATCTAATTTGTTCAATTAAGATCCTAAATTCGATGATTTTGATAGGTTCTGTTGGAATCCTTCTGGGCTAATAATGGGTTCTAGAGATTTATTCAGCTGTCTGCCAAATGAGGTTCTGGGCAAAATCTTGTCATTGCTTTGGACAAATCGTGCAGCTTCCACATCGGTTCTGCTTGCGCTTGTAGACAACCTTGATTTGAATGACGCAAGTGGTGATCATCGCTACTTCTGTGATTTTGTTGACAGAACACTTGCTCTCTTGAGCAATTCCACCATAGTCAAAAGATTTTCTCTGAATTGTGAATTTAAGCATGACGATTCTCGGGTGAACAGTTGGATTCGCACTGTCCTGCAGCGCGGTTTCTTGGAACTTCACTTGGAGACCGCACTTATGCATTGTATAGACACTGAGTTCTTCACGAGCAACGCCTGGGTTGTCTTCCTCCTGGGGGAGTGTTTTTCCCAGCGCTTAAATCACTTTCTCTGGTTTCATTTGAGTTTACAGATGCTGACATGTATCAGGATTTCATCTCTGGCTGCCCTGTGCTTGAGGAATTGTTCCTACATTATGATAATGAGAACAGATCCCCTGCTTGGGATGGCGTCGTCTCGAGTCCTTCCATCAAACGACTGAACATCTATCACCATTTACCTCCTGAGTACCGACAGGTGTCTTACGAGGGTTGTTGGTTTCAGACACCCAATCTTGTGTATCTTGAATATTCGAGTTATGTCGCGGAAAAGTATGTGGTTGGTTTGGGTTCCCTTGTAGAAGCTAGACTCGATCTTCGATCCTGGGAGCGAGTTACAGATGAGGATGACGACGAGGATGGTGATACAGAGGATATTTTTGGCGATGTTACGGATTTGGTTGCAGGGATAAGCAATGTTAAAACCCTTCACTTATCTTCTGATTCTCTTGAGGTCAGTTTCACTACTTCTTCTTCTTCTTCTTCCATTACTTGTTTCAATTCCAAGTGCAAAGTCTCATTTTCTATAACTTTTTTGTTAAGGTGCTTCACTTGTGCTGCGATACAATGCCAGTGTTTCACAACCTCCTTACTTTATCTTTTGAGAGTGACAAAGAAATAGGTTGGGAAGTGGTTCCACTTCTCCTCAACAACTCTCCAAACCTAGAAACTTTAGTCATCAAGGTATATCATCAATTCCAATTCTATTTCTTTGCTAGATTATTATTGTACATGAATTTGCTTTTGCTTTCAGGGTCTTGTGCACCAAGTTACAGATATGTGCGGGGACGCCTGCCCTTGCATCCTTAAGAGGAGGAAGAAGAAGAAGATGGAAAAGGGAGTATGTTGTTTGTCGACTTGTCAAGTGAAAGTGCTAAGTATTCTAGGGTATCGAGGTACTTGTAAAGAGCTGAAACAGATGAGGCATTTCCTGGGAAATTTGAAATGTCTTGAAGCTGTCAATGTGGGTGTTAAAGTGAATCGCCGAGAAGACAACGATGTTGGTGATAGGTACCTGAGAATCACCGATGCTCTTATGAAGCTTCCCAAAATTTCGTCTAACTGTCGAATCCATTTCTTTAGTTGCTGCTAAACATTAGTATAAAACTGTAATATTGAATTAAATTTAGTATTATCCTAATTTATTAATTATAGCCGTCTTTTCTATGAATCACACAATTCATGTACCTGCAGGGTGAATATATTCATAAGAGTTTTGGTCTTTTTGGAATTACAGTTTTTAATTTTTTTTGTAATTTATGCATTCGTTTTTATTACAGACATTCATCTAATTTACTACTCAATTTCATTTTTCTTACCAGTAAATACATATTAAATTGAATATATAAGCAATTAGACATATTGATGGTGGACTACATTCCTGAAAACATCAAAAGAGTTCATCCATGGATTATGTGGCAATTGTGGAAAAATAAAAATCAGTATCTATTTGATGGAATACATTGTCAAGCAGATTATATTGTGAACAAAGCTGTTTATGATGCTAATGAGTGGTTTATGGCGCAGTCTTTTTTCTCATCTGAATGTCTACAAGAGACTCCACTATCTGCTCAGCATAGCATATTCTGGAAACCTCTATCTTATGGCCAAATCGAAATTTGCCTATTCAAACGTAAGCAAGACACTATCACAACACACTAGAATGTTGAGTATTATTCAGAGGATGCCGCAATGGAGTAGACGGGTCTTGAGGGAGACTATCTGATGCTTCATATGCCTGAAGTGTATATTTGGGTGATGTTAAACGTCACTAGTCAAAACGAACAATGTTAAAGAAAAAGTAAAAGCGCAATCTTAGTATAGATCATAAGCTTTGAATTCAATCCATTATGAAGTACAACAATTATCACTAACCAACGGATACTTCTACAAGTTGGACACTTACTACAACCTATGGACATAACTCTTCCCTAAGAACTAGCTTTCTGGGACATATCTCTAAGACGATCAGTACAAACAATTAGTCCAATCTTCTCCTTCTCCATAATAATGGTAAACAGATAGATGATCACGTAAAGCTACTACTTATCTACCAAGACTCGTGTACCTCGTGAGAACCGTTAGCCTCCGGGTATTGCCGGGCTTGACCTCCATAAATATTTTCCGTGTTTCCATAACTTGCAGCCAATCCAGGGCCTTACATAAAAAAAATTCTCAACATAAGCTGGTTTTGCAGTTAAAACTGTGTAAAGCAAAAAGCTTCAAATTCATTACTTGACCAGTAAACACCCTATGTGCTTGCAAGATGATAAAAGAAAGCTTAAAAACTTACTTGGGTTTGGAGCTACCTCAGCAGCTGCATTTGCTTCTCTAGCTTTCGTCTCCAAATTAACCAATTCTGCCTGAAGTTTCACAATCTCACGATTCAAGTGATCGATAGTCTTCTCCATACCGCGTTCATGGTGAAGGTTACTAGCTCGTGTCTTCTTCTCAAGCTCAAGAGCAGCCCTGTTTCCAATTCCAAACCCCAAACAATCCATTACTACTCCAAAAACATCCAAAAAACCACCACCTCTAAAAACCATCATATGAGTATACACTACAAGATAACAAATCCAATGTTCCCAGTTCCAACAAAAACCAACAAAGAGAATTCAAAATTTCACCTTCCTTTACGAACTTCTCCTCTAAGAATCTCAATCTCCGCCTTAACCTCAATGGCTCGATCCGAATTCGGTTTCGCTTTAACCATCTCACCATCAAGCATAGCCAACTCCGTAGCTAACTCCTGTCTATCATTAGCTAACCTCTGTACATCAGACCTAACCTGACCAAGCTCAGCTCCAAGTCCATCAATCACACGAGCCTCCGCCTCCATCCTCAACGCATTCTGATAAACCTCTCGCACCTTAGCTTCTCCTTCCGCTTTAACTTTAGCAGCGGTTTCAAGTAACCGTTCGAGCTCACGCTTGGCTAAATTGAGCTGGTCTTTGAGTCCAATGTGTGCCACAGCTAATCGTTGGTTATCGTTGAGAAGAGATTGGATTTCACGGTGTTGAATTGCGATTCGATCCTCGAGGATTACAGATCGAGCTCGATTTCGATCGGATTCGATTAATTGAGATTCTACTAATCTTGAAGATGATGAAGTTGAAACTGCCGACGATGGAAGATAACGGTCTCGTCCGGCCATAGTTTCCGATCTCCGATTGTCTTCTCCGGTTTGCGAAAGTATCTTCCCTAATTGAATTATCAATTATCGTTCTTTGTCAAAAAAAAAAAGCCTTTGTATTATGAGTTCGTTGCTAAAGTAGGCGATATCATCGAAAGCTAAAGTGCGCAGTATGACAAAGAACACGTGTTATGATATGCTTGATTAAGCCCACTTGGCCCATACTAAGCCCAAACCGGAAGCCGTTAGTCCTATGTTTAACTGGAAAAAATATACGAAAAATGAATAGGTAAACAGCTACGCAAATTAAGTACAACTTTATGAGTTTTTTTTTCCGAGAAAAAACCCGAAAAAACCGCTATCTAATTTTTTTTTTGCCGTTTAATACGTGTAGTATTAAATTTGGAATAAAAATACCTCATTTAATTTCAGTTGCTTTTTAAAACCTTTGTTTTTTAAAAATTGGTAAAATCGTACCTCCGAGTTAACGACCGTTAACTTTGCTAACGGAAGCACTAACTGCGGTTAAAACTTAACCCATGGTTTTTAAGAGTATATATATACAATCTTTTTTCATATCTTTATGAATTTACTGACTTAGTCCAGTGGTTAAATACGAGTTAACTGTCCAATTGAGCCTGGGTTCGAATCCCCCTTCGTTTTCTAATTCTTTTCTTTAATTTTTTTTTTACTTCATCAAAGAGAAACGGAGGAAAACGGAGTCGCGGCGGCGTTGATCAATTGGTTTTTGATCTGAACCAATTGATCTGAGAATCTCCAAATTGGTTTTTGAATCCGTGGAGGTTATCGATAGAGGTGAACAGAGTCGCGGCGGCGTTTACACATGTGAATCCGATGGTGGAGAAGACGGAGTTCCAGAAAGCTCGAGCGATGGTGGATTGTTGACACGTGGCGTATAGTGAACCGATAGTTGTGGACCGATCCGGTTTAGTTTGTTGTAATCGTTGATGTCTTGAGAGAAGACGTTATTTTACCATTTGAAGTTATCAGCATCGTCATCAATGGTGGCGAAGTGGTAAAGACGTGTTTAGAATTGACAAAATTGCGAAGGATTGTGAAGTTCAAAAGGAGAGAGATGTAGAGTTGTGAGATAATTGGGAGCCATGAAGGAGAAGATCGGAGGAAATGGTGAGTGGTGACCATGTTTAGGGCGCCGGAGGAAAAAAAATTTAAAAAGTAAAAGGGGGGAATCAAACCTTAGTTCTGTAGGATAGTCTACCCATATTTAACCACTGAACTAAGTCAATAAATTCAAAAAGATATGAAAAGAGATTGTATATATATACTCTTAAACACCATGGGTTAAGTTTTAACCGCAGTTAGTGCTTCCGTTAGCAAAGTTAACGGTCGTTAACTCGGGGGTACGATTTTACCAATTTTAAAAAAACGAAGGTTTTAAAAAGCAACCGAAATTACCTGAAGTATTTTTATTCCAAATTTAATACTATACGTATTAAACGGCCAAAAAAAATTAGATGGCGGTTTTTTCAGGTTTTTTCCCTTTTTTTCTCATATGTTTAATTAGTTCCTTTCATATGTTTAATTAGATATTCCAAAATGATGCAAGCAGAACCGGAATCGCAATCTCTTGTATCGCTGGAAAAATTGTCAAAATATCTTGGACGAAAAAAGCGATTCCATGATACACATGTTTACCCCGCGATACAGGAGATTAAGATATCGGTTCCACTTGCATCATTTTGGAACATCTAGTAAACTTTTTATTTTTTTATATACAAAATATCTTGGACGAGAGAAGCGATTTTTGATTGGTGTGATTAGAAATATAGGATTCAAGTCAAAAAAAAAAAATTGACCCCCGACAATGTTGGAATTATGTTTTAAGATTGGTAAAATGTTGAAATTAGTGAATTGGAAAAAACATATCTCTTTAATCAAGCGGCTGAAATTAGGTTTAGTAAATTGGTAAAAGATTAAATCTATTTATATGTTCTTTCTTGATGATTAAGGTTTTTGCTCATCGATTAAAAAATCATCTAATTTGTTCATTTTAAAAAAAAACAAAAAATAATCCCCAAAAAAACAAATTTTTTATTTTTTATTTGGACGTTTAATATCTAATGATTTTCGGTTGGATACTCATGTTAATCAAACTGTCAATTTAATAGATAAACAATTAAATATTGTTATTTTCATACTCCCGATCTTACAATAAAAAAAATTCTAATTTTACTCTTATCATCCAAATTAATTATTAATTTATGATGATATGCCATTAATTTTATTTAATTTAAATAAAAATACTTTTTATTAATATTTCGTTTCAATGTGGTCCCATAAATTTTTTTTAGTTTTTATTATAAATATTTTATTTCAAATTGAAAATAATATAAATTAGCAAAAAAATCGTAAAAAGTAAAAAAAAAAATTGCTATTTTTATGAATTGATGAATCCTGAGAAAAAAGATGAGGATTGAGATTTTGTCGAAAATATTATAATTTGTGCAGGATTCGGATTCGAATAGAAAATTTCTCACGGCGAAGAAAAAGTTCATTTAAAAGTAGTAAAAAGAAAGGAGGTGATTATTTTCAGCATTTAATTTAAAAGTATTTGTAATTATAAACAAAAAAAATGCCAAAATTGGACTAGTAAGAGAGTATTAGTAATATTTACACATTGGAAGCGTCTGGGAATCGGTCGATTCATATTTGGAAGCGTGGTGTTATGCACGGAAACGCAACCTCCTTGTTCTTCATGTTCAGTTGCCTTGGTTTTCTAATGGTGTGTGCGTGTGGTTCTTTGTCTCTTAGATGATAAATTATCACAAGCAAGAAGAAACATATAAAATGTGCATGATTCATCTGTTACCTCCGGTGGTTTCAATTTTCAGATCTGATATTTCTTAAGTTTCCGGTGTTTTCATCGGGAAAAAGAATCTTAACAATTGTGGGCCTTACATTTTCCATTCTTTTGGGCTTTTAACATTCATATCTGATATCCCTAATATATAGTAGCCCAATTTTGTTTATTTTTTCGTAAGCTTAAGTTTTTTTTTTTTGTTACGCAAGCAAGCTTATATATTTATGATATTTATATATATATATATATATATATATATATATATATATATTAACGCTTTCAATACGTACCCGCTTCCTATATTTTTCACAAAAATCACTTCTGCGATTCCAAATGCTTCCGCTTCCGCGTACCCGCTTCTGATTCCATGCAGCTTAGTTTAAAAGTAGTAAAGAGAAAGGAGGTGATTATTTTCAGCATTTAATTTAAAAGTATTTGTAATTATAAACAAAAAAAATGCCAAAATTGGACTAGTAAGAGAGTATTAGTAATATTTATTTATTTTTTTATGCCGATTTAGTATTTTATATATGTAATCTTGTACGAATCAATTAGTAAACGTAATCCGCTCAATTAAATCCAATTTCATCTTTTAACCACCAAATTGAGAGAAACCCTAATTCGATTTTTGCCGACTCGAATACCAAAATTCCGATCAAAAATTGTTCCGTCTCCGATCAGATCTTGTCGTGAAGATGAGGATTGAAGAAATAGATGATGGTGTCGCAGAAGAGTCGATAACGCTAGTTCATAAGGCCGAACAAGATCCGGCGGAGGGTCTTCGTCAAGATCCAGCGGAGGAAGATCCGGCGAACGCCCAGTACACCGCAAGGGTGAAAGAAAGATGCTCACTTTATGGCTGTAATCAAGTAATCTTGAGAGGAAGTTGGTATTGTTGCCCGAATCATGAAAATATATCTAAAGATTTTTTGGCTCTTAAGTCAGCCTATATAATCGTGGATGGGTTCTTTGGTACGAACATTACTAAGAATCAGGAGAAGAATCAGTGCAACAGTGGGGACAGTGTTGGTCACACATAGAAGCAAAACGCATAGGCAAATTTTCCTAAATCTTGTGGAAGAAGAAATCAGAAAACAAAGAGTGATAAGGAAGGAAACAGAGGCTGATGTTGCACTATGGAAGGGGAGAAATGACTGTTACAGAAAGGTTTTCAACTCGAAAGAGACATGGTCGCAAATACGTGTTGCAAAACCTTTGATGGACGGTTACAAAGGCATTTGGTTCAGCTATGCTACTCCGAAATACTCTGTTTTGACTTGGTTAGTCATAAAAAACAGAGTAGCCACCGGGGAAAGGATAGCACAACGGAATACACAAGCGAGCACAAGCTGTATTTTCTGTCAACACGTAATGGAAACAAGAGACCACCTATTTTTTAAGTGTCCCTACTCATTGAAAGTGTGGAAGGATCTAATGCAAGGTTTCCTTCTCACAAAGTTCTCGGCGAATTGGAGGGAGATCTTTAAGATGCTCACTCATAAGGATTTGGACAAGACAAAGAACTTTATTTTAAGGTATGTGTTTCAAAATACGATTCACTCAATTTGGAGAGAAAGGAACAATAGAAGACATGGGGAAGAACCATCACCAAGTGAGAAGCTAACAAAAATAATAGATAAGAATATTCGAAATCGATTAAGCACAATTCGAAGTGAAGGGGAGCTGAAGTATGCAGGGGGAATGCAAGCTTGGTTTGCTTCAAAAACACAGTGAAGGATAATTTATCTCTTTTTTGTCTTTAAAAACAGTTTGCATTAAGTTGTATGCATGTTTATTTTTCTTTGAATATAATTTAACATTAATTCAAAAAAAAAAAAGAATCAGGAGAAGGATCACCGAAATGTTTTGGCTATACTGAAGAAGGCAGACCATGGAGTCATCAGCCAGGGAATTATTACGGTTGAAGACCCAGAGATTTTTAAGGTTGGTCCTTGGGAATGGGATTTTATTGACTCTAATTTCTTGCCTGGAGAAACTGATAGGTCATGGCTCTTTTTTCATAAAAAAACGAATCATGTGTTTGATGGATTTGATTCAACTATTACGTGCATGAGTATCAAACGGAGCAAGGGACTGTTAATGTTTCTTCAAAGGTTGCTTACCTGAGACTTGTTTATGCTAAGAACAAAGGACCAATGGAGGGTGTTGATGAGTGGCTGAAGGGATGGTCGTTGGCTGAATACACCTACAACAACAAGTCTCTGTTTTGCCTAAGTTCATCATCTGATCCGAAGTATCTACTCAGGACAAATAGGGTAACGGTAAACGAGCATAATGGTGGATTGAAGAAAGGTAATGAGGTCAAGAGAAAGGAGATAGCTGAGTCTTTCGCAGTGAAAGAGACAAAGAAAGGTAAGGAGGTGAAGAGAAAGGAGACGACTGAAGGTAAGGAGGTGAAGAGAAAGGTATTAAATCGCACAGTTTAATTAATATTTATTTTTTAAATATTATTATGACAAAGACGTAATAATCCAAATTTTTCATCCATATATAGGTGAGGATGGTCTGTCTGATATGTGTGCAACATTGGTACTCATATCAAAGAGACGAAAAAGGAAGCTTTAAGTAGGAATGACATTATAGACAAATATGAAAACTGGAGGCATGCAAAAGAAGAAAAGAAATATGGTTTATTGACCACTAGCCAAAACGTTCATGTGATCCTTCTTGGATTCTTGTTATTGTTTGTACCGAAGAATCCATCTACGATGATGTAGGCCAACTTAAGATCCAATAGATCTTGAGACATCTTTTCGTGAGTAGGACAACAATACCAACTTCTAATCTTACAAACAACGTGGTTACAACCATAAAGCGAGCAACGTTCTTTGATCCTTGCGGCGTACTAGGCGTTGAGTTGGAGATTCTCATTTTTGTTTCTCGGTATGTTCACCGGATCTTCAGGAAAACCTTTCGCCGGATCTCCACATTTCTTTAGATATTCTGACTTCCATGGTGCTAGGATCAAGTAGAGCAGCTTGAATTACTACCTTCATCTATATCAAAAGGATCAAGGCACTGTGAGCATCTCTTCAAGAATAGCCTATTTAAGAAACGATGAGGCAGATCTTTTATGGATTCTTGGATTGAAGGATAGAGTTTGGCAGAGTAAAACTACAAAGGGAAATACATTTACTGTCTCAATTAGAAAATGGCACACGCGTTGCGTGGGTTTAGTATTATATTATGTTTTACTTACTATTTTGTTTCATATTTTTAAATGTTTACATTTTTGCTTCTTTAATCGAAATTATAGTTTACAAATTTATGATAACGTTGTAAATGTGTTATCTACATATAAACTTGTATTATGCATGTTATTCAAAAAAATATTTACTTTTTAGTAAAGGGAATGAATCGACTAACGATGAGTTGACCTAGTGGATAAACTCAGTGATTACCAAAAACATAGGGATCTTTGTGGTTACGGGTGCGATTCGCGTTGGGAAGGGTCTATTCTCTTAAAGAAAGTAAAATTATATTACATGATCTAGGCCTCGTCATGAGGTTTCTGATAACTTTCTTCTGTTGAATTTTAAAACTAAAATAATTATAGTAGAATGAAATATCAACTTTTTAGGCAACATAAAAACAAAATATTAATAAAATTAATTTTATCTAAAATAATAAAAATAATGTCATGTTATCTAAAAGACGTTAACTCAGATGGTAAAAGTAAATTTGGAATTTTATTTTCTTGTGAGATCGTAAGTATGAAAATAACAATTTTTAATTGTTTGGTATTAAATTGCACAGTTTAATTAATATTTTTTTTTTTGGATTTTTCCTATTTTTAAACTAACACATCATTTATTATCTACCAAAACACAAATCAATCAATAATACTCCCTCTGTTTCACAAAGAGTGTCATTTTAGAGTTTTGCACACAGATTAAGAAAACATTAAATTTTTTATTTTTTCTAAACAAAAACATCATTAACTATATACCTAAACATAATCTGCCCAATAGTAAAACAATCTGCAGAATACTAATAGTCATAAAACATAAAAAATCATTAAATTTTGCATTGAAAACCTAAAACGACACTCTTTGTGAAACAAAAATAAAACCTTAAAACGACACTCTTTATGAAACGGAGGGAGTAAAACAATCTGGATAATATAAATCGTCAATTAATTAAAAATAATAATTAATTTTTCATTTAAAATTGAAAACATCATCTAGTTTAAAACAAAAAAATTCCTAAAATATCAAATAATAAAAATGGAGAGGGTATATATTAATACTATTACTAGTTCGTAAAATCAAAATAGCATAAATCAATTAGAAAATGGCTTTTCGCAGACAGCTTCGCCAAACCATACAAAATATTTTACCCTAATAAGAACCAGAGTAAATGAAAAGATTAGTTTTTGAATCACCAACTATTACTTTTAATTAGTAGTATTTTTTTTGGCTGATATAATTTTGACTGACAAAAAGTTAAAATCGATCATATAACTGAAATTGAGAACTAGAGTAAAAACTGTAAAATAAGAAGATGACAGAGGCGGCAAGAGCTAGAGTCCAAGTCTACGGATTAGCACGAAGCTCTGATGTTTCTCAGAATGCTTCTTTTTGTTTCTTACAGAATCTTACAGACTTATTAAATTCCGACATTAACAGAAACTCATTTTTCTTTCACTCATTCAACTAAACTAAACGTTAAAGCAAAACACACTTCAGGTCTTTTTAATTTTTTTTTTTCCCCACCTCTGCAATAAATTTTAACTGAACTCAGTCAAACATTGCTTCTTGTCTCCTCCCCCACCGTTTACAAAGATTTTTTTTTAAATAATTTGTTTTGTTTTGGTAAGAAAATAAAATAGAAACAAAAGAGCAAATACCGAGAACCGAATCTTCCATGTCATCTCTCAAAGCATTTAATGATATGCATCGAGTCTCACATGCTTATTTTTCTCCGAGGTGCTCAAAGATGTCTGTTCTCTCTTCTTAGTTTTTTCTCAATTAAAATTTTAATTAATTATGTAATTTAGAGAATTATTTAGTTCTTCTTTCTTATGAATGAATCTATAATACTATACATGAGCAAGAAGAATCACTTCCCAATGTGACTGAGTCTAATTCTAAAATATATCCCTCCATTAACACCTAAACTATTTATTCTTCATCTAGAGTGGTCCTATTAACTGAGTCGTTTTATTTACGATAATTCCTTTTAGTACTAATTAATTTTATAGGAGGGATTTTATGGTCGTAAGCTTAAATTATATTTCCACTCGGACTTTGAATAGTTACAATATTTGTGGGGTTTTTTTTTTCTGTTTAAACAAATGATAGGTTCTAACTTCGTAGACTTCAGTTTTCCAAAAAATAAGAAAATTTTCCTTGTATTTACTAATTCTAAATGAAAAATCAAAATAATATATGAGTCTTGACACTTCGAATCCTACCGTAAAAACATAGAATAAGGCTCTGATTAGTAACCGCATAATGACAGAATAAATTCGTTTAAAAAGTTCATCCAATAACGATGTTGGCAATCATATCGAAATTTGTCATTCAACAAACCAAAATTTCATCAAAAAAAATATTTTGATCATAAATTGTAGTTATTTTTTTATATAATCATTTATTTTATTCGTACTAAATCTAACATTTCAACCAAAAAAGGTGTAGTTGACTGTTGGTTTTGTAGCCTTAGTTAGGGGTTGATTGTGATTTAGTCACTTTGAACCACTTTTAGATTAGTTAAAATATGATGGCAAATCTTGATATGCATGTTATTTTTTTAATAGAAGTTGATATCAAATTGGAAGGGCAATAAGACAATTCTAGATAAATCTGATGCATCATACATTAATTGTGGGGGCCTAACACATCCAAGTTGATAATTTTTTTGTGAATATAACTACTCATTAATTAATATCTACATAAAATATATGAAAAACTATGCTATCAAGCGAATAAGTTTGTAGAGATTATTGTGGGCGATGGTCACAAACTAGTCAAATGGTTTTTTCATGCATGTCCCCGCTATTTTGGGGTTAAAAACATTCCTTAGATGCATCACATGAATTTGATATATTATTAAGAATCATAACCACTTTCTAACACTATCATTTCTAGGGTTATGGAGTATGTTTTTCTTGGTAGATGATATTTTTTATTTTAACTAAAAAGGTTTAAATTCTTGAACTATATTAAGGTAGTGGTCAATTCAGGTCAGACATCAGTTTTTGTTGGATGCACGTCTATTAGCCATTGCGGATTTTATAGTTATGTGACAACTACAATATTTTGAAATTAGTATAGGCTGATCATTTTTTTTAATGGAAAATGTAAAGAAGGTGTACATTTTTTTTTTGGTAGGGAAAGAAGGTGTACATTTACTAGTGAGATAAATTAGATATAGTATAAGTTAAATTAAATGAGGGATAAGAAAGAACCAAGGAAAGCTATAAGAGTAAAAGAGAGGAGTTTCACTTGGGAAAGAGTGGATTAAAAAGCTTGGACTCATGTGGAAATCATTTAATGTGATGGTTGAAAGTTCTTGAGGCTTTTATCAAAACAACATTTATTTTAAGAATCTCTTCAGACATTAATTAGGGTTTTCTTAAAAAAACACTCTAATTAGCTTTGTGTCGGATCTCGTTTTATGGGTCTTGCATTAACTTCGTCTGGATTTATGTTGTTATTTTAATTATATTCACACAATGAATTCTTAGTTAATCCTTCTCAAGATCAATAGTTCGAAAGTGATGCATGTATCTTCGTTCTCCTCATTAATTAAGTGTGAGTAATATTGTTGATGATTTATACTTTTATCAAATATATATATGCATGTCTACCATAATTTTTGATAAAAGGCTAGACATGCATATATTTGAGAATTTCAAACTTTTCTATGATTGACAAATCGTCATGTTGGTTAAGACTATATATCAAGTGTCATCTACTATTTTTCAAAAAAAAAAAATATCATTTCCTATATTTTCGTATTGGCCTATTGTACCCGTGTTAGTTGTGTTACGTACGTATACTTTGATTAATATGTGTTTTAGATTTACCCATTTATCGGAAACCAAATACAAGATATGTGAATTTTACTATGTATGATTTATAGTATAAAATATAAACAAGATCACTAGTTTCGGAGAAACAAAAAATCAATTCTAAGTCTTATAACATAATCACGTAAAAACAATTCAACTATATTGTTAAATAAAAATGTATTGTTTTTTTATAAGAAAATGGATACTGTAGTTTCTATTAGCTCTAACCAAAAAAAAAAAGGAACTTTCTTTTGTTGGAAAAATGAATAACATCAGCCGAATATATAGCGTTTTTACTCGAATTAAATTTTTTGATTAGGGTGAGTTTGATGCCCATTGTTTTCATGTATCGTTTTTATACATCGGAGAATAAAAAGATAAGTGAACAGATATTTTCACAATGATCTTAAAGGGCATATAACTACAAGGTTAAAATGCCGTTAAAAACAACAAGATTAAAATTGTAAAATAGTGATCAACACAGTATAATTTCTTATCTCTTTTTTTTCAAAGAGTAGTAATTTCTTATTTCTCTTGACAAAGATCGTTATGTTTTTGGTACGTAGATAGACAGAAGTCATATGGAGGCTTGGCAAGAAAATCGAAGAAACAGTACACAAATACTTGTTCTTCTTGGATTCAAAAAGGTTAGGTCTTTGAATACTGTGTAAAGAAACTACATCTACAGCTTTTGGACGTTAATTAGGTTATTAGGTTGTTCAAAACGATGTTCAACGTCTGTCTTGTTGTGGAATTTTTATGGATTAATTATTAGTCCATCATCTCCCATAATATTTATCACACCTCTAAACTTCACATCCATATTATTAACTATGTCATTTAAGTCCTTTGTATGTTTAAAGAAATTTAAATTTGTAGTTTACTCATGCTTTTCACAATATTTATGATCCCTCACTTATACATATATACTTAATTTGTGTATTTATGTGGAGATATTTAATCTTGTTTTCAAGCCAGTGATAAAAGCAAGACCACTTTTTGACTGCTATTGTGCAACAAAACCTATGTTTTACTAGAAATGTGTGAAACCACACTCATTCGTTAATGCTAAATAAACATTAATTTCATTTTGTGGTGCCAAGAAGAAACCATTAGTCTGATACAGTATTATCTTAAAATAAACAATTGAGGCGTTTACCATGGTTTTTTTGTCTTACTTTGGTTTTAGTTAAATAAGACAAAGTTTATCACCAAAGATGGAGTTCATGAATTTTTTTAAATATGGCTCTACGTAATCCGATAAAAACAAATGTTGCTTTTTACGCATCGAATTCGCTGACCTAAGATGCTTCGCAGAGATTCTGTCCCGATTTTTATATCTTCTTTAAATAGGGGAAGAAAATAATGATAATTATCCCAAGTTCTTAATTCAGTCCCTTGTTTATGAAAACTCGGGCCTCCCCAACATTATTATTCTCATAATCACTTTACAAAAGTTTAAAATAGTGAGTATTTATTAATTAATAGTATAAAGAGGGAGTGTGTGTGGAGGAGAGATTGGTTGAAGTTTTGATGTGAATGTCTTTCAAGGCAACAAACATTCACGTTGGAGGCCATTTCTAAAGGAGTCTCGGTCCTAATTAGGGTTTCACGTCATTCTCACTTCTATAGTGTATTATCCTAACATTACCCACTCTCTCTCTTATTTTTTTAATTTTCTTTTCATTCTTATTTTTTAATTGCCTAACCAACTTTTTTGTTTCGTTTTTCATTTTGTGTTAGAATAAAGTCAAATATAGGCCGCTATATGTTTTTTTTTTCAAACCATGTAAATGGATAATATATATATATATATATATATATATATATTTATTTAGGGTGTAGAGAATGTGACAATTATTATTTTTATATAGTGTTGGATTTTTTATTTTTTACAAATATTTCTAACACATCGTTTCGAAAAGATGATTTTTTGTTTCTCCGTCAAATGTTACTTTCATATTACATCGATTATATATATATATATATTTATTTGGGCTATGATACTAAATAATAAATCATGATTTCTAACTTAAAATTATGTAATTAGTGGATTGGCACATGTGTTATATAATTAGTGGGCTATGATACTATATTTGTTGTCTCTCTTTTTCGATATAAAAATCCAAACAAGTCAGCATATTTTAGTGGTAAGTTAACACCTAATGTTTGGTATTAGTGAATTTTCGTTTAAGCTTTCTTGTCAGTGTTGTAAATTCGGGTCACATTTTGGATGAATTCTTGAAGCGTAAAGAAAGAAGAAGGACGAGATATTTGAGGTGAATATATATATACATATATATATATACCTTTTAGCCTCTATGGTGTCTTTATTAATTTTGGGAATAATAATTTATACCCAAAGACTCCTTTATTTAGGTTCCAAAATCCGACATACTTAAAAATATATATATGAAACTTTTGTCATGATAACTCCAAAACTACGAAAGTTATTGTTGATGTTGGTTGATGATCTCAATGAATCGTTAGGAAGCTTGTTTAATTAACTCATGAATGAGCCGGTTCGGAGGTGATTATTTTTTTTGATAAAGATTCAGGTAATCTTAGTCAAGGACTCAAGGAGAATCACTATTTGTAACCAGCTGTTTTGGAGGTTTTTATTAATAATTAACCCCCCAAAAAAGGTGTTAAAGTTAGAACTAAACTTTTTGTTATGCTTTCTCACTTCCTTAAGCAAACGATTCTCAAATTTGTGAGACCATCAAATAAGTTCTTGTGTAACCTCTAACCATACACGATCATAATGAATTGTGAATGTTTCTTCTTGTTCTTCAAAAGTTTCTAATTACACAAATATCTTTCCTTGTAACCACCAATCTCACTCTCCTCGACTTTTGTAATTTTAAAAAGAGAGAAGATTAAGACATCGAGAGACTAGAATATATAAATAAAGAGAGGTTAGTAATGGTACGACTGTCGTGAGTGTGTAAAATTAAGAAGAGAAGAGTCAAAAGACAACGTGGGGAAACTTCTCATATTACATCGGACGCCAACCTATCACGCGCCTTTGCGGTGCTCACTTCTACATCTTCTTCTTCTCCTAACTTACTATTTTACCCTCAAATTCTCATGGTCAAAAACGTCATTACCAACGTCTTTTTTAGCCGTTAATGTGTTCATATCCATCTTAGAGTCCAAATTAAGGATCTATTATACACTGTTCTTTTGAACTATTTAAATTGCATAAGATTCAAACATGACTTAATTTAAAACGACACTTATTTTGAATAATTTTTTTCTAAAATGATACTTATTTTATAACGAAAAAGAATACTTATAACTTTGTGGCGAGAAGAACAAGAAAAACTAAGAATAGGTGTTTTCATATTTAAGTTAAATAGTAAATTAAACATTTAAAGTTAAGACATAATAAGAAAAGCCATTTAAAGTTGGAATTAAATGAACACATGTGAACACCAACCTCGCTCTCTATAGAAAGCCTTCAAAAACCTATTATAAATACACACCTCTCAAACTCTCTCCCTTTAACTCTTAAGTTTTTCTTTCTTCTTTCTCTGCTCTCAAAGTTCAAGAGAACTCTATCCTTATTAACTTGCAACGATAACTAAAACCGGTGTAATCGTGATATATATATAGCGGAAGATGGGCGGTCCGGGATCATCGCCATGTGCTTCGTGTAAGCTTCTTCGACGACGATGTGCAAAAGATTGCATCTTCGCACCTTATTTTCCTCCTGACGATCCTCACAAATTCGCCATTGTTCATAAGGTCTTCGGCGCCAGCAACGTTAGCAAAATGTTGCAGGTTCCATTTCCTTCTCATTGCTATATATTGTTTTTTCTCTATATATTATTTTTTTTCCATGATATTATGGTCCGTTGAAATTCCTTGCATAAGCTTCTTTATTTTATCCAACTCTCTTCCAAACAAAATATTCAATGTGTGTTTGGTCAAGTATCAAATCTTTAAACATGTTTATAGTATACCTATACACATTAAAAATAAGCATATTTCACTTTAACAACTCTTATTCACTTGTATATTATTCTGAATTGGTTAATTAATTATCTTTGATAAACTATATGGAAATATATGGATTAATAATCATAATTTGTGCTACAAAATATGATATATAAAAATATATTTACATGATTCGTTTAAATTGTTACAGGAGCTACCGGTTCATCAAAGAGCTGACGCGGTGAATAGTCTGGTTTTCGAAGCAAACGCACGAGTTAGAGATCCGGTATACGGATGCGTAGGAGCAATCTCCTACTTACAAAACCAAGTCTCGCAGCTTCAGATGCAACTAGCAGTGGCTCAAGCCGAGATTCTCTGCATTCAGATGCAAAATGAGCCAACCTTACAGTCTCATCATCAAGTTCTTGAACTAGACCAAGACCACAAGGCTCTCTTGCTAAACAACAACAACATCAATAACTGCAACACCAACAACAACAACAACAACAATAACAACTTGGGTTATGCCATGTCTTCTGGCCAGTTCAACTCTAACTTTGCATCTCCAAGTAGCATAATGCAAATGCAGATGCAAATGCAAATGCAAGACCCTCTTAAGCAAGAGTCTCTTTGGACTTAATGTAATAATAATAATAATAATTAATTTTCGACAAGTTTGCTACTTAGCTTGGTTATGTTGAAAAAGAGAATATGGGGACAGGTTTCGTGTAAGGGAAGTAGTATAAGTCAAAGCTTAAATGCATGCATGTGATGGTGATGAGATGTAGTTTAGAAGCTTTAGAACTAGAGATCTGTTTATTTTTTCCTTTTTTCTTTTCTCTTAATTTGGTTTCTCACTTCCATTTTTCTTTTACCATCGTTTGAACAGTGAAGATTAGATCTAATTCGATTCCAATTTTATTTTTAATATTAAGTTTCCAAGATATTGCTCTACCCACTACACACTTTTTCTCAAACAAACCGACACAAAACTTTGCCGCGTTCAAATTAAGAGAGAAATTTACATTGTCTTATGAATTAGTTTAAATTACTTAGACTCAAAAAAAGATATTTCTTTTTATTAAACTTATTTAATTTAGTCTTAGAAAACATGCAAAAGCAACTTTGCTTTTTCTGGAATCAATTATTTTACTATATACTAAAAATGTAGATTTTGTTTCTACTTGCGATAAACTGAAGTTGAAATCGAAGAAGAAAACTCAAGTTGCAATCTACATTTTTTTTATTTCAAAAAACAAATCTACATGATTCAACCTTTACAATTTGACTCACAATAGATATATTCGACCGACCTGATTTGATTAATCATAAGCTACACGTTAGAACACAAAGTCGCCTATACTGTTGCTTTTGTACTAATCCTTAAAAAATCATATGAATTTTAATTTATCAAATTAAGTTAGAAAAGAGGAGGTGGTGGTGTTGAATTTGATTATGTTATCTATTGATAGTGTTCATGTGATCAGTAGACGAAAGAAATTCAAAATATTGCCTCTCGACATGGGAAAGAATCTAATGACTAAAAATAAACGATCATGTTCTTTCAATTTTCATTATATATTATATTTTTAAATACCCTTAACTTGTTTTTTGACGATCGTACCAAGCCAGAGAAGTTATAACTGTCATATTCATATCATATATATATATATATGCTATATAATTATTGGGATAATAATTCTCTATCTTTAACTTTACGCGTAACAATTTTTTTAGTTAGGAATAAAAACTCTTAAAGTTTTTGGTGAAACTTTCTCCCTCTCAAAATTTTACAAGTTAATAAATTAGTAAGTTAGAACACGTAGACGTCCATGTGCTCCATGCACGTGTGTAAATATATTTTTTGGCCATGTGTGAACGAATTTTCTTATTTACCAAACCAAGTTAATTAGAAAAACCAGAAAGAATCTTAAGAGAAATAATATGATTATAATGGCAGAAAAGATTTACAAATACATCCAAAATTGTAGCTGCTTAATTATTTTATCTACACGGTACACCTCAACGAAATTTTCCGTTGATGGCTAACGAATTCAGGCTGTGAAGTTAAAAGAAAATAAACAAAATTATAGCTTCACATGAGCGATTACATGACAGAATTAAGCATGTAAATTAAATAGCGTGTTTTTTTTTTTCGGTAAACATGTTAAGAAAACTAAAAGACTTAAATAGCGTAGTTTGTAATTATATTAAAAAACCTAAAAACTTAATGTAAAAAACCTTATGGGACAAAATGTGGTAAAGCACCTAAACAATAAACTTAAAATTTCAAATTAAAACAAAATCTCAGCCATAATTATCTGACCAAGTGTTTTTTCAAAACAATAGACTGTAGACTCTTACATAGTAAAAACTAAATTTTAACTAATTCATCTTTAGTTATCACAACAAAAAAAAACTAATTCATCTTATCATGTGAACATGAATAGAAATAAAAATGGCCGGGATATGGAGGCCCATTACTCTAGTATTGGGCCTTAAAATATTTTTGTCCGAGAAAGAATAAATAAACAGTTATACCTTTGGATTTGGTGGCTTTAATTGTTATACTCGCCTAAAACAGGATGACTCCAATTTTTTTGGGGGGGTCAGAGTGTCTTAACTCTTTTCTACCAAGTACCAAGGTTTAAACTTGGATCAATGTTGCCACGTAGCCAAATCTCACTCCCACACAAAACAAAAATTGCCTGCCTTTATATGGAATGAAGAAAAATCGAATTTTGTAACTACTTTTGACTTTAAAAGCCACACGCCGTATACGGCACACCAAATGACCAAAAATTTTGACCACTTTTTCTTTAATGTCTGTCTTCTTAAAACTTAAAAGCTTGTGTCCCACTACTCACTCTCTTCTTCACCTCTTCAAGTCACAGTGACCAAAATCACACACTATGGATCCAAATGAATCTCCACCAATCCAATTTCGCCACGTGGTGGCCATGCCTTATCCAGGTCGAGGACACATCAACCCAATGATGAACCTCTGCAAACGCCTTGTCCGTCGATACCCTAACCTTCACGTCACCTTCGTAGTCACAGAAGAATGGCTCGGGTTTATTGGATCCAACCCGAAACCTGACCGGATCCATTTCGCAACTCTCCCTAATCTCATCCCCTCCGAGCTCGTCCGGGCCAAAGACTTCATAGGCTTCATTGATGCGGTCTACACAAGATTGGAAGAGCCGTTCGAGAAGCTTCTTGACGGCCTTAATTCGCCGCCTCCGAGTGCGATCATCGCCGACACTTACGTCATTTGGGCAGTGCGAGTCGGCAGAAGAAGGAATATTCCGGTGGTTTCTCTCTGGACCATGTCAGCCACAATTCTCTCTTTCTTCCTTCACTCTGATCTACTCATAAGTCATGGCCATGCTCTGTTCGAACCATCAGGTAAAACATCAGTGAATCAGCAAATTGTTCCTTTTTAAAAACTTAGTATTGATTCTTGTTGAATCTTGGTTTGTTTTAGAATCTAAAGAAGAAGAGGTTGTTGATTACGTCCCCGGTTTACCTCCGACTAAACTCCGAGATTTGCCTCCTATATTCGATGGTTACAGCCACCGAGTTTTCAAGACAGCCAAATTGTGTTTCGATGAGCTTCCGGGAGCTAAGTGCCTACTTTTCACCACTGCTTATGAGCTCGAACCCAAAGCCGTTGACGCTTTCAGCTCCAAGCTTGATATCCCGGTCTACGCTACTGGTCCTTTAATACCATTTGAAGAACTTTCTGTCCAAAATGATAACAAGGAACCTGATTACATCCGCTGGCTTGACGAGCAACCGGAAAGCTCTGTACTTTACATATCTCAGGGGAGTTTTCTCTCGGTTTCGGAAGCTCAGATGGAAGAAATAGTGAAAGGAGTAAGAGAAAGTGGAGTCCGGTTCCTTTGGGTGGCTCGTGGAGGCGAATCGAAGTTGAAGGAGACTTTAGAAGGTAGCTCGGGTGTTGTTGTGAGCTGGTGTGATCAGCTTCGTGTGCTCTGCCACGCGGCTGTAGGCGGGTTTTGGACACATTGCGGGTTTAACTCAACATTGGAAGGGATATATTCGGGAGTACCGATGCTGGCGTTTCCGTTGTTTTGGGATCAGATTTTGAATGCTAAGATGATTGTTGAGGACTGGAGAGTCGGAATGAGGATCGAGAGGGCGAAAAAGGCGGAGTTGTTGATAGGGAGAGAGGAGATTAAGGAAGTAGTGAAAAGGTTTATGGATAGAGAGAGTGAAGAAGGGAAAGAGATGAGAAGAAGAGCTTGTGACCTTAGTGAAATCAGTCGAGGAGCTGTTGCGAAAAGCGGTTCGTCTAATGTTAACATTGATGCTTTCGTTAGGCATGTTACCAATACAAATTAAGGCTCAATGAGGTTTTGTTGTTTCAATACAAATTCAGGCTCAATGACATGTTCACTAAATCATATGTATCTTTTGAACTACATATAAGAATGACTTGAAACCACCACCAAATTAAAGCTAATTAACTCAATTTCTTACCATATGTCAAAATTTATATGAATTCTAATTAGGCCAGGGCAAAATATTCGTTAAATCCGCTTCGACTCGGTATTCGTTTCGAAAAATTCGAATGTCCGTAAAATTTTGGAGCAAAGCAAATAGAAAAACCTAGTATTCGTGAAAACCGGAGCAAATAACAAATACTCCCTCCGTTTTAAGGTTATCTCACACAAATTAAGAAAAACATTAAATTTTCTATTTTATCTTTTATTAATATATTTTGCAAAAAAAATCATTGGCCGAAACATTAAAACAGTAGGGATAAAACTGGAATTTTTACCAAACATTTGCATCGAAAACCTAAAACGACAACTATTATGAAATAAAATTTTAACTCTAAAACGACAAGTAATACGAAACGGATGGAGTATTATTTTTTTTAAAGTCGGATATCCGCTTCGATCCGTATTTTTTGATATATATATATTTGTAATATATTTTTTTTACTTGTATTTGTAAAGTCAAATTTTTATCCTTCGGACCTGTGTTTGTGACACAATTTAATGGTTTTTATTAGTGAAGTGGAATTTATTAAAAAAAATCAATATCCTTTAAAAATAAGAAGTTGGAATCCTCCGACGATTTCTTTTTCCCAAATTTTATCTTTTTCTTCGTAGTTTTAACACGCGAGCGCTTAGCTTTTTAGAGTTTTAATAGGTGCAGAAGTATCGAACTGGATATCCGCAAATATCACAAAAAAATCCGGATATTCGATATTCCGAATATCTGGAAATTTTCGGATCAAAGCAAATCACAAAATCAAGTATTCGGTTGAAAGGAATCGAATAACGAATATCCCAAATTTTCCGGATATCCGCTTCGTGCCCAGACCTAATTCTAATGGTGGGAAGCTCCCCCTCCTACTTAATATTCAGATGCTTATGCATTATATGCTTCATCATTTTGCTTGCTTGTAATCTAAATGATGCTTTCTCTTTAATCAAACCCAAGACATCACAAAATACCTAAAACACAACAAAATCACATGAAGACTCAAAATATACAGGAAAAAAAAAGGAAAACAAAATTGAAGTAAGTATTTAAAAAAAAAAAAATTTAACGGGATTATATACCAAGGCTTTACTATTCACGAAATGATCATACATCTTAATTTTACAACTAGATTGTCTCTGTCAACTTTTCAACTAGATTATTTATTATTCTGCTGATTATACAGAATGATTTGCCATGTGTTTGTTTTCTTAAACAGTCTTGTTTCTTTGAAAAGTAACTCGACTTTGGAAGGGATATATTCGGGTGTACAGATGCTTACATTTCCCCTTTTTCGGGATCAGTTTCTGAATGCTAAGATGATTGTCGAGGAGTGGAGAGTTGGAATGAGGATCGAGAGCAAGAAGCAGATGGAGTTGTTGATAGTGAGTGATGAGATTAAGGAATTGGTAAAAAGGTTTATGGATGGAGAGAGTGAAGAAGGGAAAGAGATGAGAAGAAGAACTTGTGATCTCAGTGGGATATGTCGACGAGCGGTTGCGGAAACCGGTTCTTCTGATGCTAACATCGACGCTTTCCTTAAAGATATTACCAAGATCGTCTGAGTTCTATTGTTGTTAATGATCAAAGTCTATTAGTATTTGTATAAGTTTGTTAAAGATTCAAATTCTGTAGAGATTTGAGATTGTTTGTAAAACTCTTATTTATAAGTTCATTTGTTAGGTAGAGCTTAATTTCGTTTGTGCCTAATTTTTGTTTGACTTAGAAAATGAATTGTGAGGAGACAAATATAGAAAATAATGTATAAAATGAATTGATTTTTGTGTTAGAATAAGATATTACTATAGATTTTTATATATCTTGGATTCTCTGTTGAAATACTATTGTAAGTTGTAATCTATGTGACATTATGTTTGTTATCCTATACTACTATTTGGGAAGTACATCAATAAATTGTAATATTGAGAAGTGTAAGAAATTACATTAGATGCCAATGCAAATCTCTAATCATCAACATAATTAATCCACGTCACTAACATTATCCACTTCTTAATCACACGGGTCAATAAATCATCAAAGAGATTTTCAAAAATTACCTAAACAATATAATCAAATAATTTTATAATTGATTAATTATGAAGATTTCGTAAACAATAATAATGAATATTCATTCGAATAAAGTAAGTATCGAATGTTTACCTACACAATAACGCATATATATTAACATTTTTGAAGTACATTTTGAGGAATCGAATTTGATCGGTTTTTTTTCCTGATTTTGACCTATAAATCTTCAATCGGATCTTTCTTTAAATTTTGGCAAAACCAAAAACGAAATTAGTTCATAAAATCTAACAAATATATCTTTTCTCAACTAATTACTACACCCAAAATCTTTATTAATGGCATATTCTTTACGATTTTTATAGATAACGAAATCAAATATGATGATTTAATTTATTGCTAATATTATAAATTTGAGCTAATTTCCTAAAACTAAATATGATGATTTTTTTAGATGAATATGATTAAATTTCAGTATAGCTTATACCAAATTTACATGTGTTTTCATTCTATTTTTAGGTGAAGAGAGAATCTACATAAGTTCTGATAGTATAGACCCTTCAGACACAAGTTCTTCGAATGATGGCGCTTATTCCCCTGTTTTTGAACAATTTTAGAGTTTCTGAATTGTCAAACCATTGTTTGCGTCTGAAAGTTGGTTGTCTGGTCATGTTACTCAGAAACATAGATCCCAATAAAGGTTTATGCAATGGGACAAGATTACAGATCACTCAAATGGCAGAGAAAGTAATTGAAGCTAAAGTTATTATAGGTAATAGAATTGGTAAGATTGTTCTGATTCCTAGAATGCTCATCACACCATCTAATACCAGATTGCCTTTCAAAATGAGGCGTAGGAAATTTCCTCTATCTCTAGCTTTTGCTATGACCATAAACAAGAGTCAAGGACAGACACTAGAGTCTGTTAGAATTTATTTGCCTAGGCCTGTGTTTTCACATGGTCAACTATATTGGCAATCTCTCGAGTGACGTCAAAATCACGTATGAAGATTCTTGTATCCAACATTTTAATTGGTAAATAGGTTTATGGATAGAGAGAGTGAAGAAGGGAAAGAGATGAGAAGAAGAGCTTGTGACCTCACTGAAATCAGTCGAGGAGCTGTTGCGAAAAGCGGTTCGTCTAATGTTAACATCGATGCTTTCGTTAGGCATGTTACTAATACGAATTAAGGCTCAATGAGGTTTTGTTGTTTCAATATAACTTCAGGCTCAATGACATGTTCACTAAATCATATATATATATATATATATATATATATATATATATATATATATGCATATTGTATAAGAATGACTAGAAACAACCACCAAATTAAAGCTAACTCAATTTCTTACCATATGTCAAAATTTATATGAATTCTAATGGTGGGAAAGCTCCCCCTTCTACTTAATATTCAGATGCTTATGCATTATATGCTTCATCATTTTGCTTGCTTGTAATCTAAATGATGCTTTCTCTTTAATCAAACCCAAGACGTCACAAAATACCCAAAACACATCAAAATCACATGAAGACTCAAAAGATACAAGGAAAAAAAGGGAAAACAAAATTGAAGTAAATATTAAAAAAAAAAAAATTAACGGGATTATATACCAAGACTTATTTATTAATATTCACGAAATGATCATACATCTTATTTTTACAACTAGATTGTCTCTGTCAACTTTTCAACTAGATTATTATTCTGCTAATTATAAACAGAATGATTTGCCATGTGTTGTTTTCATAAACAGTCTGTTTCTTGGGATTATGTTTTGTTTCTTTAAAAAGTACACCGGTCACTTGATAATCAGCAAAAACAACTTGAAAAAGCAGTAGACACAATCATATAAAACCTTATGGCCTAAAACAATTTGATCACGTTTGTTATAAAAGTTGGCGTTGAAACCAAAACATATTCTCTGCAGCTTTCTCAGTCCTCAGTTCCTCACCCACAAGTCACAGTAACCAGAAGCACACATTTCACATCCTATGAATCCCATCAAACCTCCGCCACTCGGAGCCCGCCACGTGGTGGCCATGCCTTGGCCAGGAAGAGGCCACATCAACCCAATGTTGAACCTCTGCAAACGCCTCGTCCGGCGAGACCCAAACCTCATTGTCACATTCGTCGTCACCGAAGAATGGTTCGGTTTAATCGGGTCCGACCCGAAACCTAACCGGATCCACTTCGCCACTCTCCCCAACCTCATCCCTTCCGAGCTTGTCCGGGCCAACGACTTCATCGGCTTCGTCGACGCCGTCCTCACCAGATTAGAGCAGCCGTTCGAGCAGCTTCTTGACCGTCTAAACTCTCCGCCTCCCGCCGCAATCATCGCCGACACTTACATCATTTGGGCAGTGCGGGTCGGAACAAAAAGGAATATTCCGGTGGCTTCTTTCTGGACTACGTCGGCCACGATTCTGTCCCTCTTCATTCATACCGATCTTCTCGCAAGTCACGGTCATTTTCCGGTCGAACTTTCAGGTAGCAAAGTTCCCATTTTTGTTGATAAAAATCGTAAATTTCAATCCTTTTTACCATAATTCTTGATTCTTGAATCTGGGTTTGTTTCTAGAATCAAAACTAGAAGAAATCGTTGATTACATCCCCGGTTTATCTCCGACAAGACTCCGTGACTTGCAGATCTTTCACGGCTATAGTTACCAAGTCTTCAATATATTTAAAAAGTCTTTCGGTGAGCTCTCCAAAGCTAAGTATCTTCTCTTCCCTTCTGCTTATGAGCTTGAACCAAAAGCCATTGACTTTTTCACTTCCAAGTTTGACTTCCCGGTTTACTCCACCGGTCCGTTAATACCCTTTGAAGAACTATCCGTTGGAAACGAGGATATAGAACTTGATTACATTAAGTGGCTTGATGAGCAACCGGAAAGCTCTGTTCTTTACATATCTCAGGGGAGTTTTCTTTCGGTCTCTGATGCTCAGATGGAGGAGATAGTGGTAGGAGTGAGAGAGAGTGGAGTCCGGTTTCTTTGGGTGGCTCGTGGGGGTGAGTTGAAGCTTAAGGTGGCTCTTGAAGGTAGCTTGGGTGTTGTTGTGAGCTGGTGTGATCAGCTTCGTGTGTTGTGTCACGTGGCTGTAGGCGGGTTTTGGACGCATTGCGGGTTTAACTCGACTTTGGAAGGGATATATTCGGGTGTACCGATGCTTACATTTCCTGTTTTTTGGGATCAGTTTCTGAATGCGAAGATGATTGTTGAGGAGTGGAGGGTCGGAATGAGAATCGAGAACAGAATCGAGAGCAAGAAGCAGACAGAGTTGTTGATAGTGAGTGATGAGATCAAGGGATTGGTAAAAGAGTTTATGGATGGAAAGAGTGAAGAAGGGAAAGAGATGAGAAGAAGGACTTGTGATCTCAGTGAGATATGTCGAGGAGCGGTTGCGGAAACCGGTTCCTCTGATGCTAACATCGACGCTTTCCTTAAAGATATTACCAAGATCGTCTGAGTTCTATTGTTGTTAATGATTAGGGTCTATTAGTATTCGTGTAAGTTTGTAAAAGATTCAAACTTTGTAACGAGATTTAAGATTGTTTGTACTTTGTAGAACTCTTCTTTATAAGTTTCATTTGATAGACTCTTTGGTAGAGCTTAACTTTGTGTGTGCCTAATTTTTGTTTGACTTAGAAAATGATTTGTGAGGAGATAGATATGGTTTAATTTTTGTTTCGGCTGTTGAATATATATGGTCCAACGATGGTCTACTATATATTGTGTAAGAATGCATGCCGAAACATAGAAAATAATGTATAACTAAGGTTCCAGTGTATAACTATAGTAAGATGTGTATTGCTTTTAGATGTGACTTGAGTTATGTGTTAGTATAAGATATTACTATAGATTTTTATATATCTTGGATTCTCTGTTAAGATACTCTTGTAATCTATCTATAACCTAACATTATGTTTGTTATTGTAATTAGCAACCGAACTCTTTCGACCTAGTGATCCTAAAAGATCTTTTGGTTGTCCACTAGGTTTAAAAACGTTGCCTTCTCACCAAACTAACTCAAAACATTACTAAGTCCTTTGAAACTTATGTCCTCATTTCGCTTCATGATTGAATAGTTCAAAGAAAAAAACCTAAACATTTGATTTTTGATCATATCTTTGATGAAAAGTAACACCATATATTCACTTCTTTGGTGATTATTGTGGCTCTTTTTGGAGGATCCTTTGGAAGGGTCCACAACTTCGGCGACTCGATGGGTTAAGATAATCAAGGTTTGGTTCCTCCACCGCTTGAATCACCAATCTCTTCGTCCTCCTCCTATTATCCTTCGCGGTCTTTGTTGGCTAACACAAAGAATATTGAATATCTCTTATGGATCTCATTGTTGCCTCCTCCTACTGACTAGGAGATGGGTCCATCACCTTCTTACAACGTTGCTTCAGTCTCTCAGCGTGTTTGGATCGGCTTAACTTGCCTTCCTTTAGTTTGCCTTCTAGTCTTGCTTTGATGTCTCCAACGTGCTTTGTTGTCTTTTAAGTTTAGATTAATTTGATGCATTACGTTTATGCGTTTTCCCTTCATATAAAAAAATGTTTATGCGTTTTCGTTTCGTCTTTATATCAGTGTTCGTCTCTACATGACATCGCTAAATTAAACACCCAAATATTTTGCCATTGTGGAGTTTTTGATGATTTGCTCAATATATAATCTATAATATCTAACAATAAATCTAGGTTGGTTGGTTACCGAGGTTTTCATTGAGATTTTTTCAAGATTTTATTTGGTTAGTTAGAGAAATACTCCAATTCTGCATAATATTCTAAAAGCTGATCTTGCTAGGAATGATCTTCACACATCTCAATATTTTATCAACCAATTAGTTTACATATTTTGCAGGGAAATTGATGGGTCAATAAATTTAATATTTCACTTGATGTTAATGCCTTACGACATGTTTTCATTTGGGTTTTTCGTTTTTTTTTTTTTTTATAATAATTTTCGGTTTTTAATAACGATATTTATTTATAATAATATAAATTTCGTCAGCTTAGTTTTCAGAGATAATTTTTTTTTAGCTTGTGTAGTTTTGGTTTGGTTCATATAAAAATATATGATTTTTTTAAAAGTTCGCTTAAATTAAAGTAGGATTATTTTTATTTTTTTGGTAAAAAAACAAGGCAAAAAAAAAGGATATTTTTACATGGGGAAAAAGATGTTAAAGCCCACGAGACAAGACAGAGATTTCTCCAATGCTCTGTCTTTAGTTTAACCGCCGCCTCCTCTCTCTGGTCGGAGAAATTTCCAGATTTGGTATTTCTCCAATCTTCTCGGAACCCTAATTCAACAAACCTCTCCTTCAGATTCCTCTTCTCCTAAATCTCCCTAAAGCTCAAACCTTTTCTCTCAATCCTAAACAATGGCAACAGAAGCAACAACAACAACCAAATTCCCAGAATCCGATCTCCGTCCAATCCCACAACCACCGGATTTTCATCCCGCAATCATCGTTCCAGCTCAAAACACCACTCTTAAATTCTGGCAGCTAATGGTCGCCGGTTCAATCGCTGGCTCAGTCGAACACATGGCTATGTTTCCAGTAGATACAGTCAAAACCCATATGCAAGCTCTTCGTTCATGTCCGATTAAACCAATCGGAATCCGTCAAGCTTTCCGTTCAATTATCAAAACCGATGGACCATCGGCTTTGTATAGAGGTATTTGGGCTATGGGACTTGGTGCTGGACCAGCTCATGCTGTTTATTTCTCGTTTTATGAAGTTTCTAAGAAGTTTTTATCCGGTGGAAACCCGAATAACTCAGCCGCACACGCGATTTCGGGTGTTTTCGCTACGATATCTAGTGATGCTGTTTTTACTCCAATGGATATGGTTAAGCAGAGGTTGCAAATTGGGAATGGGACTTATAAGGGTGTTTGGGATTGTATTAAGAGGGTTATGCGTGAGGAAGGGTTTGGTGCTTTTTACGCTTCGTATAGAACTACGGTGTTGATGAATGCTCCGTTTACCGCTGTTCATTTCACTACTTATGAGGCGGTTAAGAGGGGATTGAGGGATATGTTGCCTGAGCATGCTGGTGGAGAAGAGGATGAGGAAGGTTGGTTGATTTATGCTACTGCTGGAGCTGCGGCGGGTGGGTTGGCTGCTGCTGTAACTACTCCGCTTGATGTTGTCAAGACGCAATTGCAGTGTCAGGTGATTGAATTCTCTAAAGCTTCTGACTTTAAGTATCTGATAGCCAATGTGATTATAGATTGGCCAAGCTACTTTAACTTGAATGGAGAAATATATCTTCTGTTCTTCTCTTTGGATAGTTTCGATATCAACACTATGATTTAATAGGTAAAATGTAGATTGCATCAAACATTGTTAGAATTGTGGTCATGACTCATGAAACTTAATATTACTGAATTTACATGTAAAAGTCGCATGCTTTGGTCTTGTGTGGCATAGATATTACTGAATTTAGGGGCTATGTTTCTATATGTGTGGTGTCAGTTATCAGTTGAAATATGTAGAAAAGACCAAAGAAATATCAGCTCTAGGTTTAGAATACCTTGGCCAGTAGCGATTTCATAGGATTCAGGTTGTATTGGTTGTTCTGAGAATTTTGTTTCTGGTGATGTTTCAGGGTGTGTGTGGTTGTGACCGTTTCAAGAGCGGTTCAATAAGCGATGTGTTCCGTACAATAGTGAAGAAAGATGGTTATAGAGGACTTGCTAGAGGATGGCTACCAAGAATGCTCTTCCATGCTCCAGCAGCTGCGATCTGCTGGTCCACTTATGAAACAGTCAAATCATTCTTTCAAGATCTCAACGGCGCAGCTTGAAAAGACACAAACAAACATGCGTCTGGCTTAATTCGCTTGCCTGATTCAGGTGATTGATTCTTAAAAGAGCTAGCTACTGGTTGGTTAGTGTTAACACTAGCTCTTAGAGAGATCTCTGTTTGTATAATTATTTGTTTTCACGTAATAATGTTGTCAGATTAGAGTTACAACAACCCCAAGGCCTTTTTTCTTAACAGAGAAATTTTGTATTTTTATTTGCTTTCATGAGAAAATACTATAAAGAGATAGATGAGCTTAAAGAGTGTCCATTCACAAGGTCAAGGATAAAGATTCGATTCTTATTGTTTGAATTACCATTTATCACTTTCTTTGATAAGATCTCCAAAACAAGGAGAAAAAGAACAAGTTTCTTACAAGGACTTGTACAAAAAGAATGAACAGAAGATCATATAAAGTTATAAACTTTATCAAGAACAAAGTGACTCATGAGCTAACAACTTTGGCAACGATCACAGTGACATCATCAAGCTTCCCTCCTACAATTTTCAGAACCAGAGATCAACTCAGAAACTAGTCTTGCTTAGCATAATATGTCAGGATCATGCATCAACATTGTTGTTTATTTACCTGTAAGCTTCTTTCCTAGTACCTTCTTCCAGAGAGGAACATCAAACCCCTGTTATATTGAAGCATATACGTGGATTCAGATATAATTTGCGTGAGCGGGCAAATTCATTCTTAGATCTTGTTACAATCTTACCTTGGCTCTTGCTTCTAATGCATACGGAGACTCAAACTCTGTATCTCTTGAATGGCTACTCGCCACTTCAGCTAATAATCTCGCTGTAATAGTCAAACAAAACAAACCATGTCATTTCTAAACTTTAGATTATATATCAAGAGAGATGGTATATACATCTACATACATGAAATTGCAACATCTGTATGCTTGGTCACTATCGAAATGATCTCATGATCAAACACATTATCGAAAAGCCCATCTGAACCCATCACGATCACGTCTCCCTTCTGTACTTCCACTATGCTAAACTGCTTGAATTGCAAAAGAATGTTGAAGAGGTACAATTATAACACAAATCATGCAAGAGTGGTAAAGAGTAATTCACCGATGCATCTAGAAAAGTTTGAGCAGAGCCCTCCGAGCTTAATTGGTAAGGACAGTCAAAATAGTGCTCTTGTGGAGTAGTGGCAAAAATGATCTGACCTGAAAATGAGAATGAAAGAAGAAGATCTTTTTCAAAGGCTGAACATGAAACAAGAACCTAGCATCTTAAGGTTATATAAGGATAAGAAACGAAAACCTTCACGAAGAAGCTTAAGTCCACAGTCACCAACATTGCCGATTTTGAGAATACCCACTTCCTCAAGCATAGCTAGAATACTGCTTTCATCAATAACCGGGACATCAAGCTATCCAAAAAGGGAACAAAAACCAACCTTTGAAGAGAATAACAATTAGAAAAAAAAATCATTAAAATCTCACTCACATTGTGGCAGAACCTCTGGAAGTAGTTGCGGTATGAGCTTTGTCAATGAGGAAACCAGGATCATATCTGACCTGTTCCAAATTTAAAGCAATCACTCAAAAGATAAAAACTAACACTTGCAGTGATATTTCATAACTTACCTCTTCATCATCAACTAAACGAGAAGCATTAGCCATGAGTTCTTTAGAGAACAAGGAAGGATCAACATCTTGTTCAGCCCAACTGAGACAAAAAGATACAAACTTTATCAACATTAAGAGAAACCCATAAAGAAACTCAAAAGTTAGCATAAGTAAAAGCTAAAGCCTTACCCGGAGACACCATCTGCAACAGCCATGACTCCTCCTCTATAACTACTCACAAAGAAAGCATCTTCTCCACCTTTCTCTACCTATCAATTTCGACACTAGATGTCGATTTTTAATTGCATAAATATTCTCTAAGCAAATTCCAATTCATTACATCCAAAGAAGAAAAACAGAGACTTTGGTCTGGTGTTACCTTATCTGGATGAGGGATTGCGTGAATTCCGACAGATAAAGAGAGTTCAGGCCTAAAGGAAAATGCAAACATATTTGACAAATGACTTCTCAGTTTCGAGCTTCGTAAAAACTCGAAAATAGTACTTTAAGGGAAAAGAAAGAGCAGAGACCGAAGTGGTTGGTGTTCTGATGGAACACAGAGACAGAGGAAGTCAACGCGACTAGGATTTGGAAGATTCGGATGTGAGAGACGAAGCGATGGTCTTGCGTGAGGAACCATCATTCTCGTCACTGGAATCGCCATTTCCTGCAATGGTTTGCTCTCTTTCACTCTCTTTCAATCCTGTGGTTGTGTGGTACTCTCTATGTGAAGGTTATTTATATGTAAGATATAATTATATAATTGCAAGTGTTACAATCAACAAGCACCAGTGGTCTAGTGGTAGAATAATACCCTGCCACGGTACAGACCCGGGTTCGATTCCCGGCTGGTGCAATTGAGCTGTGATGATATTGGCTTCAGCGTTGGTTGGGTCATCAGTTGAGATTTGCCACACCTCTGAGCTCTTCTTTTTTTTGTGGAAAACTAATTTCTTAAGTAAGAGTCACATTCGATAAACATTCTTTGTATTCTATACTCTATGAGCAAAGGAACCATATATGTTTAATATCATATTTAATTACTTCCACATCTTTCTATTCTACTATAAGTTTCTTATGTTTGTTATTTTTGAATAGTGGTGCCTCCAATAAATTTCTTATCAAAATTTTAATATTTGAATGTATAAATCTATATTTCTTCATGGTGATGGTGATGAGAAATGATGAGAAATGGATCTTAAAAGAACAGAAAAATGTTACTATTGAGACGAAGAAGAGATAAAATTTTAGTTTTAATTTTTTTCGATAGTCTCAATTATGAGATTTTAGAAAGTAGATAAAAATAAAGAAGACAAAAATAAAAGTGGTTGTGAGAACTAAAAAAACAAAATAATATCAAAAAGTCTTATTGGAGGAAGAAAAAAACAAAAGTGAAGGCTCTAAAATGTAGCTAAAGCCTTGACAGTCTAAACCCCAATGACCCCTTAAACAAGGGTGCCACAAAGTAAACTGTTTAAAGATGTAACATGAACCCAACTTCCACCGGCTAGTAATGTTCATGTTTGTCACTATCCTTTTTATGAAATTTTCATTGGAACTGTAACTATATTCCTCAAATTCATAAGAGAAGATCAAGTACATAATTTACCATAGAAGATACAATACACATACATGTTGAAACATTTGAAAAACAAGAATTTTGACATGTAGAAACTGATTAACCTTGTATCATTAGGAACTAAGTAAAATCACCATCCAATAATTACGCGTTAAGACCAAAACCATAAAACATGATTGGAAACAAGATCACATGATTAGCATAGCATAAAACCTTCGACCACCAAACAACATACAAGTATATAAACCTTACCTATATAAATCAATAAGCACCAGTGGTCTAGTGGTAGAATAGTACCCTGCCACGGTACAGACCCGGGTTCGATTCCCGGCTGGTGCAATAAGTAGTATGTGAGCAATGATGAAAATATCTTGAGCTGTGGTGATGAATCTTCGGATATGATATAAACCTCGCTTTAACCTGAGCTCATTCCATTCTTTTTTTTTGTTTGGGTCAACAATACTCACAAGTCACAAACTTGAGATTTTGTTAACTGAAACTAAAAAGATATCTCAATACATATATCATGTAAAGTGTCACATAAATATTCCATACAAAACTTTGAATTCCAAACTACTGAAGCACTAGAGAGATTCCACAGACATACGTTTTAAATTTACTTATTATTAGTGATTCTCAACTCAAATACATGTGAACAAAAAGCTACCAAGACTCTCAAGCACTGATGTTTTCGACACTTGCGCTTTTATCTACTCTCTTGAATATCCCTGCAATTACCTGGTATTTGAAATGCCACAAAACACACAACTTAGAAGAAGAATAAACATCAATCTATAAAGGATTTACGAGGCTAGAAAAAATACCTTTCCAGGTCCCAATTCATAGCTGCTTTTAAGTCCTTTGGATAAGAGAGTCTTTACTGTTGTCTCCCATTGGACTGGAGATGTCACCTGTGGTTTCAACATTTGAATCTTTTTTTTTATATTTGTGTCGCCAAAATAAAATTAATTCACATAGCTCTCTGAGTATTGACTTTAGTACCTGGCGTGCAAGTATCTTCTTGATCGTGTCTGGATCTGCATGAGGCTGTGCATCGACATTGGATATCACTGGGATCCTCGGACTTCTGATCTCTGTTGCTGCCAATGCTGCTTCTAATCTCGTGACTGCTGGTTCCATGAAACTAGTGTGGAATGCACCCGCAACAGCTAGACGCACCTACAGAGCCAATCGACAACCAATTATGTCTCTGTTAGCCTCAAGGAGACAGCATAACATAAGATAATGGAATTAGAGAGAGAGGATACCGTCATTCGGGCTTTGAATGACTTAGCTTTGGCTTCAACAACTTCGATTCCTTTAAGACCTCCAGATACGGCGTAATTACCCTGTAATAGCAGACCTCTTAATGGGATGTGAAAATGATTTTATACAAGTCTAAAATGCACAAGTTTCATGGAGGACATATATACCGGACATAAATAATTTGCGATCTGAACTTTGTCAGCTTCATCTACTTCCTGATTTGCTGCATCACACAACTGCTGAACCTTTTCTGAGTCCAACCCTATGATACTAACCATGGCACTCTTAGCAGCATCTGCCGCAGCCTGAAAGGCATTTCATTAAGAACAAAGTTACCAAACAGCAGTTCAAAGTTCTAATAAGGTCACTACGACGTTCAACCATCACGAAATCTTACCTGCATGGCTTCTCCTCTAAGTTTTACAAGCTTCAGCCCGTCCTCGAAGCTTGAAAGTAAAAACAGTAACAGAGAAAAAAAGAAAAATAGGAGAGGTTATGGTGCACATACAAATGGAACAAAGTAAAATTTATTTCTCAAATAATCTGAAAGTTTGAGATTTGTTACTACCATCTTTCAGTTAAGGATATTGATTCAGCAGTTAAACAAACCGAAATGATAAAACGGCTTTCGAATGACTTATTTACTAGCAAACGGATGGAAAAACTCGTAGCCTAAATAAAGTAATCAAAGCCTGATATTTTGAGCTTCAATTTTCCTAATTTTTGTATCTTTTAGACATGAGTTGATGTTGTATGATTTACTAACCTGAAGGCTCCAGCAAATGCCAGAGCAGTGTACTCTCCCAAACTGAGACCGCAAGTCACATCAACTGAGTTAATTATTTGTTCTCCGCCTTCACGAACACGGAGCAATTCCACTGCTGCTAAACTTGTGACATAAATAGCAGGCTGAGAAAATGATAGACCAAGAACTTAGAGACCATACCAAAATGTACATACATGAATATCATATTATAGACTCAGTTCTGCTAGATATACGTAACAAGAACAGTAATCTTGAGGCATCCCGAACCAAAATTGCAAAAATGAGATTGAAAGAAAACAGGGGAACAGAAAGATACCTGGCTTATGACCGTAGAATCAAGCTTCTCTTTTGGTCCATTAACACAAATATCCAAAAGATCATACCTGAAGAAAGCCACCATATAGTTTATTCAATCACTAAGTGAACAAAACCAAACAAAAAGGTTCCAACTTTCAACAAAGAAACATACCCTAAGATATCATTAGCTTTCTTATACAACTCTCCAGCTGCTGCAACACTCTGAGCCTCTTTCCCCATTCCTACTGCTTGAGCTCCCTGAGATAGCAAATTCATCTGAATTTTGTCAGCATTATATCTAAAACTGAAACAAATTCTGAGAGATTACAAGCAAAGAATATGACTTTATGATCAAGAGCCTACATTATAATGACAATCACATCAATCAGATCAAAATTAGCAAACTTTTCAATCTGGGCAAGTCAAAATTTCCTAAATTGAGACGAAATCATCAAACTTTCTTCCATCAGAGTCCACATTTTCATTGTTCTGATTGATAACATTGCGCTACGATTCAAATCCAGTTCCAGTAACCGGAAGTTACCTGACCGGGAAAGAGAAAAGCAGAGGTGGGTTTGTAATCAGCGAAAAAAGAATCATGAACAGTAGTAGACTGAGATCCAGCGGAGACACTCATTGAAACCCTAGATCGGTTGAGATTCTTGGCGGCGAAGCAAAAGGAGGCATTTTTAGAGCCGGGGAGATTGTTGAGAGATACGGAAGGGAGGAGCAAGGAAGAGGAGGCGGCGGTGGCCATGGGGGAGAGAGGAGGGCGCAGGATAAGAAAATGAGACCGAGAAGTGCGTAGGATAGTATGGTGAAGCAGTGAACGCATTCAGAGAAGTAACAGAAGTAACCCTTTTTAAAAAAGCTTTAGCGGAGTTAACGAAGATGATGATGATGGTAGATGGTGGAAGTTGAGTTATTAGACCAACCGTTTTTGTTTTTCTTTTAGATCCCAAAAAAAAAAAATTACATTTTACTTGCAATTTTTTTTTTCGGTAATGGAAAATACATCAAATGTTTATTTTTATTTTATTGTGGAGAAACTAAGGTTGTGCAAGAATACACAATTGTGTACTCGTTTCGAGTGAGCTAAAAGATTATTGTAAATCAATTATTCGCATCTTTATGAATATAGTTGATCGTAAAAATGGAGTCCAATAATGAGTACATCCCAAAAATGTAAGAGTACCTACACAATATCAAGTCCTAGTTCTAATCATAGTAGTGTAAATATCTTTGTAGTAATTCAACTTGGGATCAGTAAAGCTTATTGTCGATTGGACTGGATACCACTCGTGTAAGTATATAATCCACTTTTTGTTTGAAAAAGATTATGAAGAGATTTTGTGATGTTTGGATCACTTGGATAGTTGGATTATGTCAAGCCTTTTGATTATTTAGTTCAAAGGTAAATTTTTATTAGGATTCGATATAGAAAAGTGTTTTTTTTTTTTTTTTATTCTTAACAGAATATGGGTTGGGCACAAAGCAAATACTTGCTAATTTTCTTGTGATTCGTTTTGTCCCGTTCAAGTAATTGACTTTTGGACTTGATACTTATTTCATCTGAAGCAATTATTTGCTCTAGCAAGTACTCGGTCAAAATCTGATTACTTGCAAGTAACTTGACCCGTCTTGTCACTCGCCAAATAAATTGATTCAACTTATTATTTGTAAGATACTTGCTACTTGAACTAAAATCCTTGAATATAAAAACAATCTCATACAATGTAAATCTCAAAACATTCAAAGTTCTAATCTTTGTTTATTTTTTCAATTTTGGTTTTTGTAAGGTATAAACTAGAAATATATAAATTCAAATAACTTATTAAACCTTATTTTATATCAAAGCAAGTAACGGGTAGAACAAGCCCGATAATAAATTTTATTTTAAAACTTGATACTTGACTTTTACTTACAAGTAATAAATTTTTAGTACTTGTCACACGACTTACCAACGAAAAGTACATGTTTTTCTAAGACGAGTACATGACAAACAACGAGTATCTATACCCAGTCATGTATATCCATAAAAATTGATCAAAACTATGTCATTAGATTCTATTATAGTTCAACATGGTACAACTACGTTTCATCGAGATGTCCCAAAACACCACCAAACTTATGGGCTTATGGTAGTTGTAGTCAAATTTACTTATGTCGAGCATGACGGAAATATACACCTTGGGATCCTTGTCAGAGAAAGTCTTTGAGAATTTTTGGAGAGCCTGGTGAAAAAACTCCTATATTATGTAAGGAGTTAAACATATATGCAATTCATGGATCTCCAAAATGTTTTTGTCTAGTTTACTGGTAAATTAATTTTGTTTAATGAAATCACAACGACACTATTTACATTATTTTCAAGATTTTTTTTCTCGTAAAGATGGCCAATTGAAGATTGATATGATGCTATTTTAGCAAGAAAATTTTGTGTTAGTGTAATAAAAAAGATGTTGTGGGCTCATATAAAGTTAATAACTAACTAAATTTTAATCTGCGGACGATTTGTTTTCTAAAAGTAATAATTTTTAAAAGTTAATATTTATTATATATAAAAGTTTGCAAATTGTATTATTTTATAAGACATTTATATTTTATAGTTTACAATTGTTATTAAGTAACGGTATACCACGCGATATTTTTGGTTTTATACAATCTTATCTAAATCAGGCTGATTCGATATGTCTAATATTGATGGAGTTAAAAAATAATAAAATAAGAATTTAACCCGTATTGAAGCGGTGGATTAATGATATTATAAATTTTTATTAATGTTGATTCAAACTCGTCCCCCCATATTACCCCGTTCCGCAATATAACCCGTCATGTATTATTATAATTTTTTATATGTTCAAATGTTCATAATATTATAAAATTTTTAATTTATTTTAAATATATCAATTATAATATTGAAAACTTTATAAAACTTTAAAATTTAATATTTCCCGTAAAATTAAACAGTTTAACTAAAAAACCGAATTAAACCGTATATACAAAATTTTAAATTTGGATGCTTGTTAAGTTAAGCTTCCTCCCCATTCAGATTTGGATCATTTTGATCTTATTTATACTATGACTATGAATCATTCTCTAAACATTTTAGCCGATGTGGGACGTTGAACACATATTTTTTTCATTAATTGAGTAATATATGTCTCTTTTAAAAATTTCGAATCACAATATATGCAGAAAAAAATCAAACAAAGATGATAGGAGAAGCATAATTTTAAATCTTAACAAAATCTTCAAAATATCTTTATTATTAAATCTGAAACATTACATGGATATCCAGTTCATAATTTCGGATATGCTTTGATCCGATCCAAGTATAAAATGTACTTCAACAATATTAATATAGATTGGGCATTAAATTGATTTTAAAGATTCTGATTCGTGATTAGCGGAAAAAATGGGCATTAAATTTAAGTTATCGGGCTTGATGGGCCGTATAAATATTATTTTAACCCAGTGAAACCCTAATTTTCCTTTATCCTTCCTGAAGAACCAAATCAAAATTCGAAACTTTTCCATCCATAATTTTTGCCTCCGATTTCGGAATCTCGCTTGAGAATCTGAGAAATTTTCGCCATGAAGAAGAAAACCGTATGTATTTTCCTGATTTATTTCTATATTATTCATGATTTCTTTCCATATTATTTCATGACATTTCAGAATTGTTTTTGTTCTAATATTCTTTGATTTATTTCGTTTTCATGGTTATTAAGAAGCTAATAGAGATAGTCTTGGACAATGGGACTATGAGAACGCATCTCTGCCATTTGGATTTGACGTCTCTTTACTAGAACCGGCGATAATAGCCTTCCTGCGGTCTAAGGGATATGTGGTTAATCTTTCTTTGACTATGGTCATTTCGGATGCAAACAGTAAGGATAGTTTCTTTAATTGTTTTTTTATTTGTTCAAGCTCGTGTCCCACAAGCCTCTGATGTATACATATATGGCGTGATTTTGGACTAATTAGAACGGAGTGAAATCGGCGATCCATTCCTCTTAATAGGCGGAGATGACGGATACGTCCAATATCTTCAAGAAGTAAAGAACACATGAATGATTATAGAACACGGGAAATCCACCATATCCTTTTTATTTATCGCTCGTTAAACCGGCGATTACGAGTTTACTCCGTTTTTACGGATATTACTCTCACTTGAAATGGTGGGATCTATTCGCCCAAACGGATAAAAATGTTAAGGATCTGAAAAAGCATTATAGTAACCTAAATTATTCATATTTTTAATATATTTTTCGTTTATAATTGTCTTCTTTAAGTGTTTTTTTTTGTTTCAGCTCATGTCAAACAAGAGATAGGGCTCTGATTAGATCAGAGTGAAAAATAATAATTACTTGTCGGTATTTGAAAAGTTTTCAAAAATTAAAATATAAAAGCCATTACATCTTTCTATTATATCCGGGACATGCAAACTATTAGACTTTGAAAGATTTTTTTTCAATGACACTATGATGTAATTTTAATATGAGTAAAGGTTTACTTTTAAAAGTGTACTTCCAAAATATTAACGGAATCATAAACATAAAGTTAATGATTTTTAAAAGTTAATGATTATTATATTTTAGGCGATGTTAGATGTTGAATACACATATTTTTTGTTAATTGAGTAATATATGTCTGTTTTTAAAATTTTGAATCACAATATATAGAAAAAAATTGAGACTTTTTTTTAACTTTATGTATATGATGATTCAAAACGGTTAAAGAAAAATAAACAAAGATGATAATAGAATCAAAATTTTAAATATTAAACAAATCTTCTAAATATCTATATTGTTAAATATGGAATATCCGGTGTAAGAGTTCGGTTTCTTATAACCCGATCCAAAGAAAAATATGGAATATCCGATATAAGAGTTTAAAGTAAATTTTGTACATGGTTGAGTACCAAAAATCTCGAATAAATTTTTAATTCATCTGATACAAAATGTATTTCAAAAATACTAATATAGATAAAATTGTTTAGGAAAGTCAGCTAGAAGAAGATGATTGACTAACACAGCTTTTATTTGGTAATTTTTAATCGGAAAAATCACAACACTCACTCTATTACGAGGAAAATAACAAAAGTACATCGAAAACAAAGGTTGAACCACTTTCAATAGAGCAGTTGTCCATCTTTAACATATCAAGACTCACAAAGTCTTTTTTGATTAAAAAACAAGAACAAAAAACGAAACCCCATAGATCGTTTAGATCCAACGGTAGAAGATTTTTATTAGCATCTTGGAAGATCCAACGGTGGAGCCTGCACCGATTGCAACTGTCCACGACCGTTCTCGACTAGGAAAACCATAGCCAAGCCCCATCCCAAATGTGAATCAATGTGACAATGCATAAACCATGCTCCTGTATTACACCAAATATATGTCAAAATTTGGTTCACATTTTTTAGTCAACAAGATCATTTAATAATCTATGATTATAAAGTATCAAATGCTTTGAGTCAATAAGATCATCTAACCTGGATTATCAGCGACGAACCGGATTGCCACCCAACCACCTGGAGGTGTTCCAATGGTGTTCCTCTCTGGTGGGTCAAATAAGTTAAACCTAGCCGGGTCTGTTCTCGGGTTGAAATTGCCAAAACCTGACCCGACCACGTAGAATTGGTACCCGTGTAAATGCATGGGATGATTCTCAGGCGTGACAATGCTTGTGTCTTGTAACACAATCTGAACATTAGCTTTGTACTTAAGCTTGTAAGCTTTGGTTCCTTTTATGGGCTGCCATAACCCGCGGCTAACGTTACCGGTGTAATCGAATTGCACTGGTGGAACGGGTGGAAAATCTGTCGTGAAGATTCCGGGCATACCTTGGTAGTAAGCTTGCATGACGGAGTTCCTTCGTGGTAGCACGAAGGACATGTTGTTCATGCTGGCCGCGAATCGGGTTCCGTTAGGACCTTGGCAACGCGGGCTGTTTGGGTTGGAGCAGTTGATTAGCCCCAACCCGACGGTGAAAAAGAGGTTCTCGTCGACTTGTTGTGGTACTGGAGCTCGTTTCCAGTATCGCAGACGGTTGGTGAAAGCGGTTGCTGTTGCGGTGTCATTGAAACCGGGAAGGACCGGGAAAACTGGAGCGATCTGACCACGACCACGGCCGCGTCGAGTTGGAGCGTTGACGTATTGTAAGATAGCGGTTGTGGTTGTGTTGTCGAAAGGAGCATTTGCGCTGTTGTAGGCTCGAGCTGCCATGTAATAACGACCTGGTCGCTGGTTTGCCGTGAGGAGGAGGTTAGTGGTTTGACCGGGACCGATCATGATGACACTTGTGGTGAATGGTTTCGTGTAGGCGGAATCAGTTTCTACGACTGTGAACTGGTGGTTGGCGACTGAGAAGAAAAGCTCTTGGTTCATAGCAGCGTTGATGACACGGAGTTGCACCGTCTCCCCGGGAAAAATTGGAAAACGGATTGTCCCGGCCCGCGAACAGCGGTAAAGATCCCCTGGTTGACCGTTGATTGTGTAAGCGTCAGAGACATTAGCTGCTGCACCCGTGAATTGTGCTTGCCTCAAAACGTCCATTGGGTTTCTATCCCACCATTCCCCTATTTTTGTAAGTATTATTAAACATTAGTTGTGATTATGAAAAGAACAAAAATGTAATTTGAAATGATTTGAAGTTATAAATGCTTACCAAGAAGAATAGGAATGTCACGTTTGGGCATAGAGAAGGGATAAGGAGAACCAAGACGAGGGTAAATGATTAGAGCACCATAGACGGTGGCTCTGAGCCAACGGCTATGAGCGTGCCACCAAAGCGTACCCTCTTGGTCCTCGATTTTGAATCTGTAAGTGTAGCTTTGCCCTGGACGGATCGGACATTGTGTTATGTACTCTGGACCATCAGCCCACGGATTCCTCAGCTGTCTTATTCCATGCCTATCCCAAAAACAGAGCAAAAAACAGAGTATAAAAACAGAGAACATAATATAACATATGTTGGAAGTTGATGATCAAATCTTTTAAATTACCAATGAATACTAATGTTGTAACGGGCTCTGTTGATGACAGTGATTGCGAGAGAGTCACCGTTCCTGACTATAAGTGTTGGACCAGGGAATTGACCGTTCACAGTGATGCTTTGGTGAGTTCTGCACAGCCTCTTCACTGGTCGCGGTTGGATCTAAAGTCATCGTCGTTTAAACTCGAATTAAGCGCATTCAATAAACGTAAAAACATACACAAAAGCTTTGATGTAACATGAGTAAGCTAGCTTACCACGAATTGTTGGACATGATGTTCAGCGGAAGCGAGGAAAGCGAAGTAGGCAAGAAGAGCAATGAAGGATACGAAGGAGAATCGCCGAAGAGACTCCATTTTTTGCTTCACTGTGAGAAGCTCTATGTTGGAGATTTGTGATATGAGTTTAGAGAAAAGGAAGAAGTGGTATTTATACACACTAAGCGGGAAAGTGGAAACAGCAGATGTTTTCGTGAATTCGTTAGCAATGAGACAAATTTTTATTATATTTTACTAAAGTGGAAACTAATATTAGGTTTTAGAGTCAGCAGGAGGGAGGAAAAAAAAAAATTCACAATGGGTTAAGTTGATTTGGTGCACCCACTAGACTAATTGGAACTAGGATCCTCTATTTATTTGATTATTATTAATTTATAATCATGCAAATCAAATTATATTTATTAACTAAGATTTGAACTCATGTTTTTCTTTAAGTTAGAGCACTTAGAAGATGTTCACATTCTTCTTCTCTTATGAAATTCACTTTTACATTCAAATATACGTATCCTTTTCTTTTTTTTTTTCCGTTACAGAGACATTATTTGGATACGTGCACATTCTTAAGTAACATACGTTCACGTTTTGAACATAAGTTTATTTTATTATATCTTTTTCTTGGCATCTAAATTTAGTTTTACGCTCTTCTGTATTATATCCTAGATTAGATCATATTCCTCTTTTTTTTTTTCTTAAAATTAATTTAGACCTAAACAAAAATACAATACATATGTTGTCACCTAAACTCAAGTAAAGTTTTCGGGTTATTGTTGTCTTTAATGTTCTTTAATACATATCCTCTTATACGTAAGTTATAAAACCTAATGAGTCGCTGCATAATAGCGATTGCAATTCAAAATCAGCCAATGAAACTAATAATGTGAAAAAAAGAAACTAATAATGTGAAGATAAAAAAATGAAAGAAGTGGTTCGATGGAAGTTGAAATTTGTGGTATGGATTTGGTATTGAACTCTATAACTAGGTAAGTAACCTTTGTTTTTTTAATAAAATGTTAGTTAGTTGACCTTCTGAGTCACTCCACATACGCCCATGGGCCATGGTCGCAATCACACCCTCACTTCTATATCCCAATTCGTTTATATATATAAAAATAGTTATACATTAGATGTTTATCGACGCCTTAATTTGACACATCTAATTGTACTATATACAAAACTCCTTCACTAATTAAATGATACATAAACCTATAAAGGTGCACGGGGAGCTATTTTCAACGTTGAAAAAAAGTTGGGGATCTTAACGACAATCTACAGGACTAACTAATAGTATGACTTATTTACATTGTTAAAAATATTAACAAATGTAATTATCATTTTCAGTGAATTGGGAGGAAGCAGGTTTAAGTGTTTTAACTAACTTTAACAGATCTGGTATCTTCAGCAGTTCAGCCAAACGAGTACATCTCGTATTAAATTAGGTTGCCTGTAAATTGACATATTTGGTAATAAACAAATAGTCCAAGAATCAATTTTGATCTCATTTGTATTACTTTTTCTCATATAAACTAAAACTACTATTATATCGATTATTATTGTTCGTTAATCGTTATAATCGAAGAGTTCCTTCTTATCATCTTATGGTTTCTTGCGAGAAGCTAAATTGTAATATTTAATGGGATTTATGTTTTCACTTTTTAGAACGTTATGGTTTATACGTAAAAATAAATTATATCTTTCTATTGAAGATTTTGAAATTAAAGAAAAACGAGAGCTCAACTTTCATAAACAATTGAGAGCCACACTATAATTTTTACTCATAAATTATTCGGTCAGTAAGCTTTCATGATCTTCACAATTAAATGAGTTCTTAAGGACGTCCACATTAGAAAAAAAACATGTTAGTGAAAGAAAAATCCTAAAATTGGTTATGGTCACATCATTGCAATTTTTCTAATTCATGTTAAAGTTTTTATTTTATGGCTAATTAACTCATACATCTATTTAGGTAACATAGAAGATCTAAGAATAGTCCAATATAAAGCACCCATTTGATCTATAGGGCCATACATTTGTGTAGTCGCTAATTAACTAAAATACATTATTTAGTTAATTAATTTCTTAAATCGCAGTGACTTAAGCCTTAAGCCACTCATGAATCTGAGCATCTATGAAGTTCCCTAGGTATTTGTAAGCTGCTTCGGAGGGGTGAATGGAGTCCCAAAACAAATGATCTGAATGATTCGGACAAGTCTTTGATAAGGAATTGCACAAGAAGCTCGTTTCCACTGTTCCGCAACATCCTGTCTTCGTCTCCTTGAATCCTGTTTTTATTTGTACGACGATGAGTATATATTGCATAAATTAGTAAAAGATTCAGATTTAGATGACTTGTGGAACAAGGAAAAAGTTGTATATACCGTATTTGCTAGGGTTTCGGATCATGTCCATCACAGGGTCGTAGATGTTAGCGTAAAGGAACTTGCTTCCGGGTAGAGACGCTTGGATCTCAGGCAGTTTCTTTACTAGTTTTTGATTGTACAAAACGGTGTCTTTGTTCTCTTGTTCCACACAAATGCTTCTCATTTTCACGGTCATTTGGATCGGTAAACATCCCATCGGCGGCAACCCTCCGACTAGAATATTCCGGCAACCAAAACTATAAAGCTCCTACACACAAGAAGAAAAGACTCGAGTGTCAGCACGACAAATATAAAAAATAGCTGCATGAAATAATCTGGTCTCAGACCAAGAAAACAAAATTTTCAAGATTTTACCCGGACAAAACCGTCAAGCCTCTTGAGGACAAAATCTTGGTAACCATAGATAGTAGGATACTCGAGACGCCTTGTGGGGATATCGTAAAAGTTCAAGATGAAATCATTAGGCCCTGCGCTTATGACCACTAAAGCGTTGTTAATTATGTTCATTGCTTTCTTGTCTCCTACGATACGTTTGAGACGAGCAATATAATTCTTGAACATGCGTGGCTGTTGTGAGACCGGGATAGCCTTGCTCGATAGCGAGGTCTCGTCATCGTAGCCAGCACCGGCGGATGCAAAACAGACTCCAGTGACAATGTCTTGGTCGGAGATGTTTGGCTGTAGAAACGGAGGAACAAACTCTTTGATGTTGAGTTTGGTGGAGATTACGTCAGAGATTAGCTTTCCGTTTGAGAATCTCCCATTAGCTTCGTGGCCGGGAAGATCAACGCCATAAGGGAGGTGATTAGCCTTGAAGACGGCTTGTGAGTAGTAGTTGTTATTGCCTGTGTCTACCGTTGAGTCGCCGAAGATTAGAATCGCCGGGAAAAGCGGCTGCGTGGCGTTTGCATCCGCATTGCAAGACACGAGGAGTGTTGCAACAAAGAGACCAAACACTATGGTTTTAGATATACACATTGTGTATTTGATCACTTCGTCTTATTTTGATTTCTTTAAACTCTATATTGGTAAAATAAGTTGGTGATGGCGTTTTAAAGAGCTTGAAGGTGATGTTTCTGTTGGAGTGAATTTGTCTTTGAACTAGGCTTTCTGATTTTTTAGTGTATTTTTTCTTCTTAAAAAAATAGAAGCTTTGAATATCGTAGTCTAACTAAAGATATTAACGAGATTTTTCACAGATATATTACTATATCAAAGAAGATGTGTCTATTTTTTTTAGTCCACTTTATAAATTACTTAACAATTTTATTCAATTCAATATACAAGAAATATCTTACTAATTAGGTGTTTGACCTCTCCCTAATGGTTGACTTAAATTTAATTTATTTTTTAGTTAAATTTTTTAGCAACTTAAGAAATATTTAAATTTATAATTTATTCATTTAATTATGGTCTTGAATGGCTTTTAAGTTCAAAGATGCACAACATATACTAAAAACAATACGTCAACATAACGTAACATGAATGAAAATGTTAAGTAACATAGTATATATGTTGACTTTTGTTTAACAATTATGATCGTCACTATATAACGCAATTTGGGTTGCATTATTTCATTTCGAAATTGTGTGGAATTATGTTTCAAAATTTTATGGGCTGGTTCAACATATATAGGCCCAAACAACCTTTATATCTCTATATTTTTCCTCGTGTAAAATGAAAAGTGAAATCAACGTAAGAACAATAGGAAACGGTAAGAACCCATAATGAGATTATGTAATGATATATGTTTAAAAGGTATTTAATTATGGATTATAATCATATCACTTTTTTTATGCAAATTGTTGATGTAGTTACAGTTTTTTTTTTTTTTTTTATGGCTTCTACTATCTTGGGAGTAAACTGATTTCAACATAAAATAAAATCTGAAATGGTAAATATAAAACTATACGAATTTACGGTCTCATCCAATTTTTTTACAGTTTCTTTTTTCACACTGTGAGAAAATGAGACTTTCGGACTTTTAACTACAATCAATTTCTAAAAATTAACCTATGTAATAATATGATACAAATTAACCTATCTAATAATATGATACGATTAAATATGATTGATGTTATGTGTCTACATCTTCACAAAAAATCTCTTGAAATGTCATTTGGATTTTCCACTCACGTCAACTTGGCTAGTTTTAAGATAGAGAGAGCAAAGTGCACCACTAAATCATAAAAAAAAAGAAAAAGGATCTTACGCACGAGATTAAATCTAAATCAACGCGTATTCTCGACTGGAAATATCTCCAATATCTAAGCTAAAGTCTTTATGTTAAAAAAAAAAAAAAAAAAAAAAAAAAAAAAAAAAAAAAAAAAAGTCTTTATGTTATTCCTTTAATTTGTCGTTTATACTTATACCATCAGGTTCTTCCCCCTTAACCATTATCCCGTCTAATATTTTTGTTTGTAACTACGAAATTCTAGTAAGCTATATGTTAATCTTTCCAGAGTCTACAATTCGTTATGTTAAATTTATAATTAAACGTGATTCCAGTTCAGATCTGTAATGTCATTCGTGTTTGAAAAATTATTATATAAAAAAATGTGATAACCAAGAGATGATACGAGTTTTTACTATCTGATCAATTTTTCTAAGATGAGTGTAGCCGTCGAATTGTACACTCAGAATACTTTATAATGGATTTAAAACATATATAACAATCCATTACATTGTCATAACTAGTTTGTAAATTGAACACCTATCAATTTATCATCATCTTCATCATTGATAATTTGATGATTAAAAGATTGGGAGAGTTAGCGCAGAGGTAAAAACAAATAAGCAAATTAGTGCAGAGGTAATTGACTGCTTTGACTTTAAGTAATGGAAAAAGAGCTTCACTTCTGCCCTTCGATTTCTTCGAAAGAACGAAAAACCCAGGCGCTTACTTATCCATGCGAGTGGGATAGCAACTTTGACTTTTTTGGCAAAAAAAGGATGAAGCGACGTCTCTGTTTCGGACGTGACGGTTACGCGGTGACAGAAGGAAGAAGGCGACTTCCATTTAATGCAAACCTGCAGAGTGTCTAAATAGATATGTGGATATCTACAATAGAACAACATATGCTTGGTAAATATACATGAATAGATACAGATCTAAATAGATTTGTGGATATCTAAAACAAACAATAGATGTTTGACAAAATATACATGAATATATATAGATCTACAGGGGAAGTTGAATATCTAAACTCAGGGATAATTAAAAAATTGCGGATCTAAATAGATTTGTGGATATGGAGACGGAATTTAGTGAGGGAAGCGAGAAAAACACAAAAAAAAACTAGATACTATTTAATCGTGAAAGCAATGGAATGAAAACAAGTACATGGAAAAACTTTTGAATTTTGTCGCTTGACAACATTAAGCTCTCGGATTAACAGAAAGTGAGCCAATTTGCTAGAGAAGACAAGTTTGGAGTAGACATCAAGAAGTTTTCCAAAGTAAGGCCTAATGGTTTCATTCTCTTTAGGTGTAAGAGCTTTCAACACAACCTTGATCGTATTGAGCTTGAAGTACATATTCACCCTATCGCTAGGAGGTCCTCTCTATCGGCAAACAATCGGGAAAGCATCTCCAGATCAGCCATATTTCTAAACAGTAAAAAAGATAAACAGTAAGTTATGTATCAACATCAAGTGGAAATAAAAGAAAATAAATAGATATCTACAAAAAAAGATGCACATCAAAATACAGATCTATAAAGTAGAGATGTGGATCTAAGTAGATTTATGTATATCTATAATAATACAACAGATGATAACCAAGAGATGATACGAGTTTTTACTATCTGATCAATTTTTCTAAGATGAGTGTAGCCGTCGAATCGAGTGGGGCTAAAAACGGAAAGATAATGAACTAATGTTGCAATTGTTTTAGGTCCCGACAAGATTTTATCAAAAACTAATTTAAGCTCAGATCCTTACCTCTGAGCTAATTATCTCTAAAAGATTTAGGACCGAATGTTTTTGGTTATGGTAAGCTAAGCTCCATTGTTCCACTCTATACGATGTAGCATTGTGGTGACTATATTCGAATGGCGTGTGATATGTTCTGAACATCCTATTAACTTAATGGTATCATGCAAAATCTATGTTTAATATTAGTGCTCATTAAAAAATATATATATATTAACATCATTTTTATTTTTTCTTTCAAAACGAAATAAACATCTCAATGACATCAAAATTGTTTATAAATTATAAATGTTAACACTCGATTAATTTCACTTCTATTTTCATATTCAAATCTTGATTGTGATGATGATTTAAAATGCGTTGTTGTAGTTTAATGTCTTAACTCAACTATCTAGATTTCGAATGTTCGACCTTTTTTTTACTTGTTGTGAGTTATATAGTACAGTTTTGTATAGATATATGATAGATAAAGAATATACTTGATTTTTCTATTTTACATTTAATTTTAAACTTGGAACTGTAAAAAATAGATATTGATTGATGAATCCTTAAAATTTATATTGTTCAAGAAAAATCCAGTAAGAAACTTAAATAACCTTTGTAACCATGTTCGACTCGGTCCGAATTTTAAATTATAAGTCTGAAAAAAATTAAATCGATCAAACTAGACTTATATATACACGAATTTTGTGGGTTCCTGATTCCCCCTGACTAGCTTATTCACATCTCTACCTAGCGCCGACTCAACATAATATAAGGCCTAGGAATTTTTTTTGTTTTGTTTTGAATGGCTTTTTAGTATACAATTGTGTCCTGATGAATTTCGTTTGGGAGGAAACTAAGCATGAACCTTTAACCTAGACCTCTATAACTAATCCCGGAGGTGGGCTTGGCAAATACAGTAAACAAAAAGTCTTGTCGAAACCTTAGCGACACATTTTATATAATTATCAACACCACGTTTGAAACTTAAAATAAACTTTGCTGTTTATTTTCTTAGGCAAATGTTTTCAAGAGTTAGTTTCAATCTCCATACGTACATAACTTCAGACAGTTCACCAATACAGCTCAAAATCTTTCAGAACAAAAATGTAAAACTGAAGTTTGTAACGGGAGCTAGAAACTAGACTAATTGAATCATTTAACCGTTTGACCAAAAATGACAGCTATATATCTTTTCTTTATTTCTGATTCCGGCTTTGTGACTAAAAATTATGGAGAGACAAGCAACCATATTAAACTAATCCTTTTTCGATTCTTGTTAGTATTTATTATTTAATATAATAAGGATCATCATAGTTTCACCAACATATATAAGTAAATTCAAACTTTTGATATATAGTACTGTATCAAAAAAAAGAACTATGCTATTTACCTAAGATATAAATATATTACATTATTAATATTATTTAAATTAATGAAGATCATGATTAATGCCCTTGAGCGAGTAAGTTTTACGGTTTTAGAGAAAATTTCTCGATTTGAATTTTGCAGATGAACTCTTTTTTCTAATGTGTACAGAAATTAAAATTATTTTCCTTTATAGTATCATTATATTGTCAGCCGTATTTGATCTAGTAAAATATTTATTTCCAATCGACTGATTCCTACGTTAAAATATATTATTCAGATTCTAATGTAGAAAATTGTTTGCTTGCATAAACTGGCTCAGAAATAATTTAGAAACAAACAAACAATCAGTTCTGTCTTAAACGATTTTAACATTATTTTAACCCTTTTTCACTAACCTCATTCAACTACATAATTAATTATGTGGTTTATGATCCACCGTGGATATAAAGTGTTGTCGAATTGAGGGAAAAGACAGACTTGGCTCACGTTCTTCAATTAATTGATTGTCTTTTAGTTTCATTGTTAATTAAGTTTCAATCATAACTAAACACCCCCAAAAAAAATTGTGGTACACAGTACACACGAGGCTTATTCTTTGAGACTAGAAAATAATTTAAATCATTAGTTTCATAATCAACCAATTTCAGCGCCGTTCGTACGTAATACATATATAGTCGGTGCCCGAAACCTCCGTGCTACGAAGCTTCCTCATACGTACTTAAGTATATGTATTTATTGGGGCATTAATCATTTGATGAATATGGGTTTTACCAAAACCTTAAGCACCATTAAATTCATATCATTAAGGGGAGGGAAGTTAACGTCTCGAGCGTCGAGAGTCATAATTAACTGATTAATATAATCCTAGAAATTGGAGAATCATGATCTAACTAGATTCCTACGTACATTTGGTACATGCATTTTACTTTTTCTGTCTCATTGTGACAGGGTTATAATTAACATCGAATATAACGTAGTACTATTGGTGCAGTTTCAGTCTTAAGCTTTTGTCTTTTCCAGATGAGACATGTGACAATAGGCTTTAACAAAATTATTAGTAGAAAATGAGGAAAACCCATTGTTTTTCTTATATTCTTCAGTTAATTCAACTATAACCCGAGCGTAACGGATCCTCTGGCTAAATTTCTCCATTTTTTACATATCAACAAGCTCCTCTCTTAAAAGAAAAAAAAAAATCCTCTTACTATTTTCTATAGTAATTAATACTCCCTCCGTTTCGTTTTGTTTATCGTTTTAGAGTTAAAATTTTGTTTCATAATAGTTGTCGTTTTAGGTTTTAGATGCAAATGTTTGGTAAAAATTCTAGTTTTATCCCTATTGTTTTAATGTTTCGGTCAATGAATTTTTTATAAAATATATTAATAAAGGGTAAAACAGAAAACTAAATACTTTTCTTAATTTGTATGAGAAAACCTTAAACGACAATTAAAACGAAACGGAGAGAGTATCATTTTGCAAAATAGCATAAGTGTTAAATTAAGTACAAATAGCGTACGTACGGTTTAAATTTCTGATTTAAAACGAAAAATATATATATATATATATATATATATATATATATATATGTGGCAGTGAGCAGTAAAGTGCCTTAATTATGAATTACAATTATCAAGGACCCAAATTTTGATACTGCCCAGTGCCCACCATTACGATTAATGCTAGTAGCTTTTTTTTGGTGTAAAATGGCGTAACATGGCTAGTAGCCTAGTAGCTTGCCTGAGAGCATTTAGACTATGGAGTTCTCCAGATACGAAATGGATTATGAGCTAATAATCAGGTGTTTTGGGTTATACACATATTAAAAACAATTATTTTAATATTATTTTTATATTAAATATTTTCTGATAACTATAAATCAATAGTAATCTAATAAATTTAATCATTTTATCTTAAATGTTACTATTTATAATATTAATCAATAAAAATAAAGATTTTTCTTAAAAAATTAATCTTTGTGAAACACAACAAAAACAACAAAAATGCTAGAACATGACATGGAGTATATATCAACAAATTATAATTGTTATTCCGCATCACCGTATTATCGTTTTGGGCAACATTTTGTTTTTTCTGGGGTCTAAATGGTAACCGAGGAATCTGGCTGAATCTGGCTGAATTGCTGAATCTGGCTGAATATATTTGTGTTTTTTTGCGGAATCCGACTGAATAATTTAAAATTCAAATGGTAACTGCTGAATCTGACTAAATTTTTTTTATACAACCCAAATAAATTTCTAAAATTATTAACAAGAGAACTTTATATATCTAAAATATTATAGTTAGTTTTATACTGAATAATAAAAATAAATGGATCTTAAATTTCATTTGAACTCTAAGTTAGATTCATTACCGAACGAACCTGAACCAAAATATTTTGGATACCTGAATGAAACCAAAATACAATTATATATCTAAAATATTATAGTTAGTTTTATACTGAATAATAAAAAATCTGAATAACCAAAAAATACTATACACTAAAAGTATTCAAAAATTTCTCGAAAATACCCGAAATGTTATTTGGGTAAGAACAAGAAGTAAACAATATTTAAAAAGTTTTGGTTCCTAATCGGTTCTTGATTCAAAAACCGAAACTTCCGAAATATTTGAAATCGAAATAATTTTTAACCAAAATTCTAAAATAAATGAATGTATACTAAACTCGAGAACCAAAATATCCAAAACTAAAAATTACATAATTGAAACCGAACCAAATACTTGAACATCCAAGGCTATCCACAAAATTAAAAAAAAAAAAAAACATAAACTATAAAAAAATATCAAAAATTATTAGTTCTTTAAAAATCCACTCATATTGATTTCCTCTCATATTGTTTGATTATTTTCTATTTGTTGAAGGTTTGATTAATTCAATATATCAAAGATTGAAGTGAGACCACTATGACAACAGATCAAAAATTCCTCAACAATTTCACATATACAAATGATGTAACATGTATTTTTTTCTACATGAATTCAACAGCAATTCCACAAATACATGTTACCATTTACAGCTCTGGTGTTTTTTTTTTTCTTCTTTTGGCCGAATTGCATTATAGTAGAAGAAGAAAAACAGTTTTAGCAAACGTAGCGAAGATAAAAGAAATTTGGTTACAGTTAGGATTTCATTCTTTTGATTATTGCCCTGATATGGTTTATTTGACTATGTTAGAGAATGCTAATGGGACAGGTTTTCCACGCAATATTCGTTTGTAATTCTTTTAAGTTAATTAATAAATTGTAGGGACTTTTGTCCCCCTCGCCTACAAAAAAATAAGAAATTTGGTTAACACTTTTTTTGGCTTTCTACTCAGTTAGTAGTATTTGTGTTTGTTTTTTTTTTGTGTGTATAAAAATAAAAACTAAATTTTTTTTTTTGGAATAGCTTAGAAGAACCTATTAGAGCTTCCAAAACTGTTTGAAAATACAATAAAAATAGTACGGTCCGCATTTATCTGTAACGAATTTCCTTACTGGATAAATTAAAGCATCTATATTTTTTAACAAAAAAATTCAAAAAAGCACATATATTAAAAATAATAGTTATGAACTTGTGATATATTATTTAGTAGTTTGGTGTAAAACGTATAATTCTAAAGTACTGCTACTTTCATTCTGATTAGTTTTGAATCTTTTGACAATAATCATATTACTTCATATATTAATTTCTTCTATCAAATAATTATTCTTATAGTTGTTAGAAATTAAATTATTAGACAGATAGGTTTTAAGACTAAAAAGTGATAACTATAAGTATTGACCAAAACAATGGGTATCTTTTATTGTTAAAATGTAGATTAATTGAGTGGAACAAAAGAACTAAATAGTGTTTTTACAATGATGAGCACTATAATAAGGATTAAGGAGGGCTTGCTTAAGTTAATCACATCAAGAAGAAAAGGCATTTTAGTAAATACAACTTCCGTATACGTTTGGTCAAGCTCTCTTTAATCATTTTTTCTTCACTCTAGCTATATATAACCTCGTCTTCCCCACAAAAACAACACACAACAATAACAAAGAACATAATAATTTTTTCTATAAATTCTCTTTGTTTTGTTAAAGCAAAACTTAGAAATCTGTTAGCAAAAGAAGAAGATATGGGAAACAGTTTACGGTGTTGTTTGGCTTGTGTACTTCCATGTGGAGCGTTAGATTTGATCCGTATCGTACATCTCAACGGCCACGTCGACGAGATCACTCGTCCAATGACCGCCGGTGAGATCCTTCAGGCGAATCCTAACCATGTCTTAAGCAAACCTTGTTCTCAAGGAGTTGTTCGTAAGATCTTGATCTTGTCCCCTGAATCTGAGCTTAAGCGTGGAAGCATCTATTTTCTTATACCGGATACTTCTTTGCCGGAGAAGAAGAAGACAAAGAAGAGAAAAGAGGTCCGTTGCCGGAAAAAGCCTCTTGAAAGCGGCAGTGACATTAATAGTGATCATATGAGTACTAATAAGGATCTCGATGGTCATTGTTTGACGTTGTGTGAGAAATATTTGGAAGATGTTATGTTGTCGGAGAAGATGAGTTCGGCCGGTAAAGAGAATCGTCACCGTCGGAAACATAGCCGGTCGGCATCAGTGTCCACGTGGCGGCCTCACCTTGATAGCATCACTGAGGATCTTAATTAATTAGTAGTATTTTTTTTTTCACTCTTCGTTTAATTGTCTCTATTTTCTTATATTCTTTTTTTTTTTGGATCCGGAAATCGGATTTTTATTTAACATTCCCGGGGAGAAAAATTTCAAATATTTTATTTATTTTGAAGTTAAAAACAAAACTATGTAATGTACTCATGTGGATAAGATCTATGGTACATTGATATATGTTCTACTTTCAGAATGTGGCAATGAGGACAAGATTCTAAGTTAAGATCATATGACCATTATCTAAAATTAAAACTTTGTAAGCATATGTAAACTGGATCTTATATGACAGATATCTAATTGTATAGTACAATTAGGATCAAATTTCGAAAATGCAAAGAAAAATTCATGTAACTGAACCAATAGTATATGAAAATGGTAAAATCGTATTTTGGTAACAAATTACTAATTCAATATTTGTTGAGATCAAGTGAATAATTAATATGTTGTTAGATGTCAAGTAATAATGGAAGAGGTTGGAATTTAAGAAGAATTAAATTGAAAATTTTCAATTATAAATGGGTTGGGGTTGATGACTTTCATTAAACTGTGGTCATTATAAAATCAAAAGAATTTAAATCATACTTTATATAAGAAGAACTGCATGTTCAACTGTAATGCAACGTATTTAGACCAGATAAATTTTTTAAGTTTCGGTGGTTAATTATTTATTGGTAATAATGCGAACTCGAGACGGCTGATTAATTAAAGGGCCAAAGATAGAGTGTAGACACGTCAGGTAATCATGTAAGGTCATCACATGCAGATGTAGCCATGTAGGTGGACCAATCGATAAGTCTGTGGAACTGAAAAACAAACCATATGTTTTCAAATAATATTAAAGTTTCAATCATATAAAGTGCAAAGCAAGTTAATGCTAGTATTCACTATATATGGACAAATAATAATATAAAAGGTCACTAAACCAAAACAATGATTAAAAAAAAATCTGTAAAATTTAGTAAAGGTATATATTGGCTTTGAATGGTACTCCAATATCAAAATGGTACATGATGTTAAGCTTTAACAATTTACCAATCATAAAATATTTATCAAAAACGTTACTAACAGTTTTACTCTCAGTTTTTTTTTACAGCTCTTTCTTATAGTTTACAGCTCAACTATTCCGATAAAGCTTACAGCTTAAGCTAATAGCTAAAAAACTTGTACAACTTTTGGTTACTAGTCATACCCATTACAAATCAATTTCAAAGTACCGGAGACTCTTTAGAAATATATATATATATATATATATATATATTTATTTATTATAGAGAAACAAACAAACACATACATTTAAATAGTATTGTCAAAAAATGTACAATATAATTGCAATATATATATTCACAAAATTAATTAATAATTTTTTTGGTTATATAGTAACTTTATTCCCGTTCTTAAATTATTATGAGCACTTAAGGTTAGTTAGGTTCCTAATAAAGTTATTTTGGTTCAATTATATATATATATTTATCATATAACTAGTTAATACAATATTAAATAAAAATTAAAACATTATCGCGGCCAGCATGATTTTCATTCTAATTTATTATAATTGACATTTAAAAAAAAAATTGATGTAAATATCATCATATAAAGTCATATAACATATATATGATAAATAGTAAATCATATGTGAATAAAAATGTTGGCCTAGATCCCAACAAACACTAATGAGTAATCAACGTAGAGAATATCTTATTATTTATTCAATAATCAAATATTGTTAGTTATTCAAGAACCACTAGGTGGATATACGCCTTTACAAAGGCCACGGGTGCACGCACACATCTTTGTTGGGCCAATTCCGAAACATTTTCCGTAATTATAAGTTTCACTACGACAAACTTTTTGGCATAATGAGTCGCCATTTTGTGCACTACATGTCTTAGAGGTTCACAGTGTATGGCTGAAATAGGTGGTTTCCAACTATATGATTCTGGATTTACTGATATACTAGTTGAAATCAACATGGTGATCATCACAAAAGTGATGAAACTAACAAATCTTTTACTTTTACCGAATTTTATCTTCTTAATATATTTTTTTTTGTTTTTTTTTTCTCTGGTTTGATGGAATATTTTATGTATACAATCATTCAATTTTTATTTATAAAGAGTTTTCATTTCTATTTTTAGATATAAACAAGATAGTCGTCCCGTGATAAAATGCTCAAAGAGAGGAAGAATACAACATATACCATGACCACATATTTCTCTCATTCCTTAGCTATTTTTAGTATATAAGAAAAAAAGAAAAGAAATAAGATTTCTTCCAAAATACAACATCTTACTATATTAATTGAAAAACATTTTTAATATAAAACCTAATTCTCCCATGTGATTTACAATATTGCCATGTTGACTTTTCAGAAATTTATAGTTTAAATAATTAATTACCCAGTTATTACTAAATTAATTACCAATGTATTATGATATTCTAATTAATTCGTTATATGGGACGCAAGATTTTTAAATATTCTAATTAATTCATTATATGTAAAGGATCAATTTTGATTGGCCAAATATAGAATATGCTTAATGGATCACTATATGTCAGATATAGAATTATGTTTTTTTTTAATCATTCTAATTCATTATCACTAATTACAAATGTGCAACCATACACTTTAAACTTTAACAACATCGTGAAGTGATATATTAATGCCAACCATCGATTTTACTTCATCTTTTTTTTGGTCAAAGTTTAGAGTTTTTACGTTCCTAGATCAGATAAATCATCATAAGGTTAAAAAGAATGCGAATTAGTTATGAAGAAATTTGTTTTTTCTTGCTAACGTTATTGGGTAACTTAAAAGCTAGGTGATGGAGACATCTACAAGTTAAAAAATGGAAAACATAATTATAAATCTCTTAAAATATAATAGAAAAATAAAGAAAATGAAAGCTGGCGAGGGCATATGATTCGGCTGCTACCTTCACATGGTTTCCCATCCTAATGTCCCATCTCTTCTAAACACCCATCTTTTCGTTCACCACTTTTTTTTTTTTATTGTACCGGAAATAAAAACTTCAAATTTAGATGGGTTCTTCTACGTTGTAAATCAGTGATTTCAAAAGGTTTCTTATAACCCAAAATTTATACAATTGTGATTGGTTTCTACATCTCTTTGATGTGTGTCAAAGTGCATCTTTCTCTTTTTGGTCCTTGTTGTGCTTTGTCTCTAGTTGTTATGTTTATTAAGCTGTTTTTTTCATTGATCTTATATTCTCCTCAAACTGATGGTGGATGGTAAGTCAACACCAAATTTGTTGCCGAGAAAGAAAAACTTAGGTTGTTAGAGGTAGAGAATTGGTGAAGATATCCACTAGATTTACATTTTCTCAGATATTGTGACATTGAATACGTATGTCCTAGTATTAGAGCATCCTTAACACAAAAGCACTTACTCATAGTAGCGCCAACAAGCCCAATATTATGAGATAAATAAGTCCATAGGTTATATATATATATCAATCTAAATTCATTGTGTTTTTGGTGAATCTTAAGTTCATTTCTTTTTCCCTTGCCCAAAATAAAGTTGTCGTAGTCTATTTCATTTTCTTATTTTCAATCTCATTTTTTCTATCTAATAAAGCTTTAAGAGCTTGAGTCTACTAGCTTTGGATTCTCCTACACCTAGAAGTGATTATCAAGCATCTCATTTGTTGTTAGGACTAGAGAGATTGTCACAGTACGTAGAGGATACATAAAAAATAGCAGCCGTAAGCTGAAACTATGTACTAATATATGCATGCGCTAATCTTAGTTATAGTTATAGCCTTTAATTATTTTGTGTACCTGTTGAAAAATATATGAATTAACTACGATGATAGTTCATAATGCAGCCTTCGATCTATATGAATATAGTATGTCACATAGTTCTAGTTTTCCAACACATAAAACCCTTCACGCATGAGTTTAAGCAAAATATGTTTTATTTGCTACGTTGATCTCTTATTGATATATGTCAATAAAACAGAAAAAGAACTACACTATAACATAATGATCATCCTGAGACTCAACTCAAGATCCTAAATGCTTCTAGCTAGCTCTTAGATACACATATGTATAAATATTTCTAGTTATGAACTTATGATAAAAAAAAAATGTCACTAAATCCATGTGATTCCAACAGCCGTAGAAGCTGAAACTATATATGCATCACAATAAATCCATGTACTAAACACACTTACGACTACAAGAATCATTTGAACATACGGACTGGATGGCGGATGTATGAATGTGAAAGGCATGGGAGTGGGTTTTAGAGGCTTGTTGTAGTTAGTACGTATATCTGTATTACAAAGCTTCGATGGACCAAACGCTCCAAAGTCACGTAAACAACGCAACTGAGCCATTGAGGGCAATGCTAACAACGCTGGAAACGTGGTTTGCTTGTATATTGCTAACAATCCTCGAAAAGTGGTTCAAGACAATGATGACGTGTATGCAATATTCAATCATCTTGGGGTAATTCCAGCGGCTAGTAGAAGCTGAAACTATGTACTATATTGCATATATACTTTAATCTTATTTGTAGTTATAGCCTTTTATTATTTTGGTGTACATGTTGAAAAATATATGAATTAACTATGATGACATATATCATAATGCCGCCTTCTTAGCCGTTCCTAGAGATACGGAGGCCGGAGGAGGTATTTAAAACAAAAACTTTTAAAATAACAATTAAAATTCTACTTGAATAAAGAATAAAAATAAAACAAAATATTTAGTTTAGAACATAATTTTCTATCCCTTCTTTATTATAAAATGTCGGGCATTACTATATTAATCGTAGAATATGAATATATTAGTAATAGTAATTTGTGATTTCAAGGTTTGATTTGTTATGTTCATTCAGTTTTTAATTTAAAAGACCATATAAACTATACCCAAGATTATAAGTATCACGTTGTTTCAATACAAAAAGTGAGCCTTTAATTATTACAATACACAAAAGTATATGACGTCTTTACAATTTTTCCAAAAAAAAACTGGCCGTAGGCGAAAGTTTCATTTTGCCTCACATAGCCACGGCTCTACTTATATATATATATGAATATAGTATGTTACATAGTTCTAGTTCTCCAACACAAAACCATTCACGCATGAGTTTAACCAAAATATATTTTATTTACTAAGTTGATCTCTTATTATTAATAAAAAAAAAAACTACTATAACATGATGACATCCTCAGACTCAACTCAAGATCCTAAATGCATCTACCTCTTAGATACATCTATGTATAAATATCTCTAGTTATAAACTTATGATAAAAAAAAATGAATGTTACTAAATCAAGTTTAAGTCACTTGGAATTCCTCCTCTAGTGTTTACCGAGATCAATGGTAGTGAAACCTTCTTCAGCGGAGAAACGTGGTTGCATTCCAGTATCTCCAATCTTCTGATGCTCGACGTTAGGCAATTTATAACTATCGTCCATGGCCAGTGAGTCTCCTTGCTGCTGATGAACGACAAGTACGGAGAAATGAAAATCTGGCGACGTCAACATATCTCCGATCACACCTAACTCAGGGCACTCACTCCAGTCCGTGAGTCCGTACAAGACCGAAGACTCTAGGTCATGGTCTCGCCCTACTAACACCATGTCATAGGAATCTCCAAGTGAGCTAATCACTTGTGTAGTCTCCACGCCATCTCTCACTATCTCCTCCACGTAATGAACTTTCCCTTTGTTCGCTGCATGGCTCTTGAAATCGCATATTAGATTGTACTCAGACATGTCACTGTAATCCTCGTCTTGAAGAGCGCTCTTGTGACGGAAATGTATCATCGTAACGTTAAGGTCCGGTTTTTCAGCCATCCTCATGCATAACGCTAGCGCTTCCGCGTCATCCTTGCCTCCGATGAAGAGCATCGCCACGTTATGCCACGTATTGGTCATCAACACGGAGCGACGTCCCTCGGTCTCTCCTCGGTCTATGAATATTGCGACCGAACAAGGTGCCGCTTCCAACACGTTAAGGTTTATGTTCCGGATGGGCCCGTTGACTTGTCCGACCGTTCCGTCAATCGCGTACTGCTTGTGGAACGGAATCACAATTAACGTCGCCTTCTTGTCGAGCGCAAGCGTACATACGTCGTTGTTTATACTCGAGTAAGGCGCGGCTGCGGTAAAGTGTTGCGCCATGAGAGCTCCCTGACATAAAGAAGACAAGTATGTATTATTATCATCTATTTATCAATCTGCAAACGCAAAAGCAGAATTATTGATCTCTTATATGATGAAAAAAACGTTTTCGCTGTTTTACCTGGTACTTTTGCTCGAAACGCTGGAAGGCGTTGACGATGTGAGTGGACTGGGCCGTATTAGGGTCAAGTTTGTTCATCTGATGGTGCGGTGTAAGGACTGCATGAGCTCGGCCTTTAAGCTCGACGAGATGCAAAGTAAAGAATGAGATCGGGTTAAACCGTGTCGGGTAAGTAGCTTCTAGAAGATTCACCATAGAAGGAACGTTTTCAACATTGTAGAGGCCAAGGAGAAGACGTAGCTGAAGATTGTGTTGTCTCGTGTTGAGGATTGTTCGTTTGCTTTTGCTTTTATAACGTTTTGAAGGGTCGTAGAGGTACACGACGAGAAACCGCGAAATCCCAGTTACCAACAAAATCGTTATGATCACCAGATTAAAGCATTCTGTGTCAACAACCTGTAAAACCAGATTCAAATTTTTTTTACCTTTAAGTTAAAAGAAAATTTACGTGAATAGGAAGAAACATATATTTCTATAATATTTGCTAATTCTTAACCAAAACCTAACTAAAAAACAAATTAAGCAACGTCTATTTATTTTCACCTGAGCGTCTTTCCACACGATAGTAGTGTAGACTTCAATGATACCTTGGCAACACATCAAGAAGGCCAAACAAAGCGCGTCTCCGATCTGCGTTTGGCAGTAAGCAGACGCAGCCGCTGTTCCAAGGAACTTGCATCCATAAGTGATCAAGAGAATGATCTCAATCATTACCACATGGTGCTCATGGCTCTCTGTGATCTCAAAGAAATTTGTTTGCAAACCACTAATGGCGATGAAACAGGGGAGGAACAAATTCGAAGCAAACATCTCGAGTTTCGCAGCAAGTTCCGTGCCTAAAGGCGGACCATCAGGGAGAGAAACGCCTAACCAAAACGCTCCAAACGCAGCATGGACCCCCATGGCCTCTCCGCTAAGGCTAGCTACAGATAAAAGAAAGAGGACCGGGAAGAACGGTACAACGTCTTTCTTATCCATTGATTTGCTTTTCCTCTGGGTGAGCCATACTATTATAGGTCTAAAGACGAAATATATCACCAGAAGAAGACCTACGATCATGAAAATCGCGTAAAGGCTAGTCATCGTCCGCTCACGCGTGTAGAGATTAAACGCGAGAGCGACGAACCAGCTACAAATTTCGCAGACCATTGAGCAGTGGGTGGCTAACCGACCTAGCTCAGAGTTAAGGATGTTAAGTTCAGCTAATACCGTGGTTGTAACCGGAAATGAAGTCATCGAGCTCAAGGAGATCGCGCTGCTTGTACAGCTAATCACGTCGCTGGGAAGTCCCATAGTTTTACTAATGAACAAAATCGTAAGGTTCCCAAGCGAGAACGGGAAGGCGTAAGAGGCTGTACCAATGAGGATGGCTTTAGAGCCAGCTTTTCTGATAATACTCCCATCGATTTTGAGTCCGAGGAGGAAGAGATGGATGACGAAACCGACGTTTGAAAGCGTTTGTATAATGATCTTGCCTCCAGCGGGAAGAAACATGTTCATGTATCTCACATTGTGTCCTAAGAAAGACGGTCCTAAAACAACACCAGTCTATACATATACACACAAGAAAATGTTTCAAACACACATTTTTCGCAATAAGAGATAGTGAATGTAGTATTTGAAAGTTATACCAAGACTTGAGCAGAGATCATTCCTTGCTTTAAAGGTTGAAGTACACGGAAGATAAGCCTAGAAGTTACGATGATGACTGACATTTGTAGCAATAGAAGAGGCATTGCGTATTTGAGAGGGTCACTCTTCATGAAAATGCCTTTTGAGGTCAACATGTTTTGTGTCTGGCACACAAGCTCTTCCAACATGAATGGACCGTGCACTTCGCCCAATTGCGACGAGTTGATATCGTCTCTGCCAAACGTCGACAGATCCATGGTCTTTATTTATCTGTAAAACGAAGAAAACAAGTAGACAGAGAGAGAGAGAGGGAGATACTAGGTTTGGGGAACTATCAAGGTTATGTTTTCATTTTTTGATGAGAAAATGTAATGGAGAATGAGAGAAAAAAACAGAGGACTCTGTTTTTACTTGTGGCTATGAAGGCTAACTTCTTCTTATCAGTAAATACACAAAAGAGAGATTGGTTCTTAGACTTTGGTGAGGTCAAACAGAGAGAGAGAGAGAGAGAGAGAGGTATGTATGTGAGAGAATGTAGAAGAAAGAGGAGCCTATATTTGTTGTTTCCATTTATTGTTTATTTCTATTTTTATGTTTGGTTGATCTTCTTTCCTCATAATCTCCACCGTTCTAAATTTGTGGTTTTGGTTTCACTTTTAAGTTCTAAAAATAAATTAAGTTCTCACACAATGTTAATGCTATTCTGATATTGAATCTTAATGCTAGGCAAAAGAGAAGACAAATCTGTCTTGAGTTAAAGCTTTGATCATAGTTTCTTTTTCTGAAGATGTTCCAGTGAATAATTCCCTACCAAGACGCTAAACCCTGAATAACATTGTAATGCATTCATGGCCGCATAGTGTTAACCAAGAACCAGTAGTCTCAACACAAGAACCAACTACATTTAGATAATCAAAATCTCAAGTATTCAAAGTAATTCAAGGTGAATTAAAATTACTATCAGAATAGCTGATTATCATATCAAAATCAAGTAATTTGCAACCAATTCCAAGACAATTCAAAGATCATACACGAACTAATGAAAATTGATATAGCATCAATTATATCAACAAGTTGAAGCAATACAATCATAAAAAAAAAAAAGACAGGTGAGCTTTGTATCAAGAAGTTCTTTGGATCTCCAGCAACTACAGAGCTTTATTGTTTATGTCTGCGAACGAATCTTGTTGATTTCAGATTTAGCGTAGTCAAGTTGTTTCTGCGCAGAGGTTTTCGCTTTCTCGGTAGATGTGAGGAAGAAGAGGTTGCCGTTTTTCTGGTAGACACTTCGAGAAGAAGAGAGACTGCTCAATTCATCTAACGAAACCTCTTGCCTCTTTATCTCCTTCTCAAGCTCGAATTCGCGACCCGACGAAGAAGACGAAGTTGTAGTCGCCATTTTTTTCTCCGGCTGTTGCGGCTGCGACACTAATTTTCTTAGGTTTTCTACAAGGAATAATAAATGTTTGATTATTAAAAAGGAAAAATTGGTAAAAGCCAGAGTCCCACATCGGAAACAAGTTTTGAGATGAGGATTTTGTTCGGGTATAAATAAAGAGGCTTTGGAGAGACGAAAACTTATCTTTGCGCTTGGGGCAATGACGCAAATAATTCTATGTTGACTACTCATAATTATCATCATCAAACATAATTAAATAATTCTCATAATTAAATAATTATGTTGACTACTCATAATTATCATCAAACATAATTAAATAATTCTCTCTCGTAAAGATTTTAGCTTCATCAAACATTTCTGAAACATGATTTTTCTGTTTATCTTCTATGTGCCCGAAGCCTTAAATCCCATTCCCGTAGATAATGATGAAGCACCACCAAACCAGAGAAACCTGAATCCTCCTTTTTATGTGAACCAAAGTGATTCTCAGTTGTTGGGCCACTCAACTCAACCGAGTCTGAGCAATCTTACTCCTTTATCTCCTGCTCACAGCAACTCAATACCTCCATCTCCGGTGAGGATTCCTCCGTCACCAGATCTCGCAATCCAACCAGAAGAACAACGTAAACCGGATGAGTCTCATCAGGCGCCAAGTCAGAGGAATCCAACTCTTCCCTTTCCGATGATCCAGGGAGTTTCTCAGTCCCCGGATTCTATTAGGTTTCCATGGTATCGAGAAAACGAGTTTGTGGCAGTGGAAGGTGCACCACATGGCCCGCTTCCTCATGAATTCCACCAAATGGACCGTCTAAGCTTATGCGTCCTAAACTATTTATTTGCTGCTGGACTAAGCTACACTTCATCATGGACGCAACGCCCAAGTCTCAGTACCAGCATCTATATCCAATGCTTTCTCAATCAGCTGGCGTTCTCTCTCTTCCTCTTGGCCAATGCCGTGTTTCCCCGAACACATCCACTTTTGGCTTTCACTATAGATCGCCTCTCTTTTTTACTGATCGTAATCTCAGGTTACTTAGCTTCTATGCCCATGTTTCCTCCCTATGCTGCTATCACTATGTTCTTAGTTGTTGTTGTTGTCTTCATGTTTTCTCATCTCAGGGCTTTTAGACCTTGACACGTACTCTTAATCATATACACAGTGGTTTCTTTTATTTAACACTAGGGTTATACGCGGGTGAATATATGTTATGTTATGTTGTGATTTTTATATTTATGGAATTTCTTTTCTCAATAAAGTAATCTTTATTCAAAGTGAGATTTAATTTATGTTTTTAAAAATATACAAGTCTACCAACTATGTACTGTATACAATATTACACGATAAGAAGATTAATATATAAACTTAACAAAAAAAAGGATTAATAAATAAATGTGACCGTACCCAAATAAGATGTATCCCAATGACCCAATGTATAAGATGTATGCGTGTGATAGACATGTTTCAGTATCGTACATTAACCAAATAGAGGACTTTTAATAAAAAAAAAGCGTTTTTGTATTTACTAAAGGATATTTTTGTTGTTGCTACTTATGTTTAACAAAAGTGATGTGTAACTATTTAGTTGCGGAGGTTTGATTGCACAAAATTAAGCTTAAAGGTAATGTTGTGGTGTACCAAAAACCTAGTAATTGAAAATGAATCCAACATCTTCATTATTTTTTTAAAACAAGAGAAAGAAAAAAAAAAGATAGAATTATTTAAAGATAATTACAATATGCTTCCTATGATAACCGGGTTCATCAGTCATGCAAGGTATATATATATTGGTCAAGGTTTCATGATTATCTTATCCCATACAAATCGTTTACATGTATTTATTTAATCTCTATGAAAAATTAGTAACATCGGAATGATTTTGCGGTCGATCAATTTTGAATTTGATAAATGCATTGCATGTGATGTATTTGTTCGAGTATGTCCTATACATTTTCCTGTTTTGAATTGAAGTTGGAAAATAATATTTGAAAGAAATGATTACTTAATTACTATATTGATTTTGGAATATGTATATTTTGTGGTAATTATATTGAGTATTGTCCAAAAAATTGTTTATCATCAATGACTGAAGAATATGAAATTTCCACTTATAATCGTCACAAATTGAATTATAATCAAATAGCTTTGGGTCGTTTACCAATTTAAGTAATTGACGATTGCACTATTTCTCACAATTTATAATTCACCTCAAACAAAAAGGGGCCGGTAAACCCATTAATTTGATTAAAAAAGAATTCAAAATTGTTAAACTATATAAAAAGTTTAATAAAAATACTTGTATTATATTTATATAATATTATTAAGTATTGAGGCACATTCTTTTAATATAATATATTCGTAATTGCTTTCTTGAAATAGATAGATTGAAAATACACTTTAAAATATTAAAAAGAGAAATTGTCTAATAATTGTATATATATCAATTCATATATATTAGATTATAATTTGACTATTACCATTTCTTGTGGCAAATCTTAACGGGTTGTGTACCGGTTACGGAAAATTTGCGGAAAAGAGGAATAGATTGTGACACAGGATGTGCCAGATGTGGTGCATCAGAGGAAACGATCAATCATACACTCTTTCAGTGCCACCCGGCACGACAGATTTGGGCGCTTTCACAGATTCCAACGGCTATGGGAAATTTTCCCACATAATCTATTTTTGCGAATTTGGATCACTTATTTTGGAGGATACCTTCGGATTTCGATTCATCAGCTTTTCCATGGATCATCTGGTATATTTGGAAAGCAAGGAATGAAAAAATCTTTGAAAATATAGACAAAAACCCGTTAGAGGTATTACAGTTAGCGGAAGAAGAGGCACAATTGTGGCAGTTAACTCAAATTGAGCTTCATAATGAAAATCACGGTTTTATGGAATTGGTCACTCGATCTCGAGTGAGGGATGTTTCACTTGACTCGAATTATTCAGGACACCATTGTTTTGTGAATGGATCGTGGAAAGAAAGTGATAAGTTCTCCGGTACATGATGGTTCTGTACATCATCAAATGGAGAGCCGCCAACCATGGGAGCTGCCAACCTCCGTAGAAGTCTATCTCCACTACATACAGAAGTCGAGGCCCTTCTCTGGGCGATAAAGTGTATGATTGGTGCAGATAATCAAGAGGTAGCGTTCTTTACAGACTGTTCTGATCTGGTGAAGATGGTGTCTTTTCCAACCGAATGGCCGGCGTTTTCAGTGTATTTGGAGGAATTTCAGAACGACAAGGAAGAGTTCTCAACTTTCTCTTTATCTTTAATTTCTCATAGTGCTAATGTTAAAGCGGATAATCTGGCACGAAAAGTTCGTACAGAACCGCTTCATATCACATATGTAAACAACATTTCCCAGGAATAGTTCTTTTGAGCTCTAAGTAGTTTCGGATGACAAAAAAAAAAAAAAAAAAAAAAAAAAAAAAAAAAAAAAAAATTGACTATATTTGATACATATTAAAAACAAATTTCCTCGTTAAATGAATAAGGTCACGAAAAGGATTTCAATTTTCTTTTTCTCTTGTTTTAATAATATAATAGATTCGCATAGACCAATATGCATGATTTGTTTTTAGCTTTTCTAGGATCTGGTTTTCTAGTAGGAAGTCTAGACCAAATCCCATTTTGTAGCGCTTTTTTTTTTTTTTTTTGTCATCCGAAATTAATTAGAGCTCAAAAAAGCTATTTTTGGGGAATGTTGTTTACAAATGTGATAAAAAAAAAAACTATTAAGCACCACTCTGTACAAAACAAAGTATTGACTGTGTAACAAACAAATAAACAAACTGTGAATGAGCACAAAAGATAAGCCATAGTAAGAGTATTTTTTTAGAAAGCCTAAATGATATTACTAGTGACTAAGTCCCAAGAATGTTGTTTTTCATGAGCGACGTAGCGCGGTTGGGATATCGTGGTTGTGTCTTCCTTCATAGGTAGTGAGAACAGCTCTCTCGTCTGCTGCAGATCTTTCCACTTGCTTCCTCACTCCACAACCTTGGTATGTGCATTTGTAGTAGCTCCTGTACAACAAAGATAGTGATTAAAACACATGAAAAACAAGTTGGAAATTTAAGAAATTCAGTTTTCTATAACCAACCTTGGATTAGTATTTCCCTTGACAACTTTTTGACCATATTTCCTCCATCTAAAGCCATCTATAAGAACATCAATATCACTTATTGTCTGAACCACAACTCTTGGCTCTTTCACTCCTCTGCTTACTTCTATAGACATTCCTTCATCTTCACCTTCTCTTTTCCTGTCACCAAAACTCAAAAATGTCATTTTCAAACCCAAGAACAAACCATTTGATTCCTCTAATTCAAAAAAACTACTTACATTCTCTTAATCTCAGGTTGTTCCTCCTCTTCATCAACCTCACCATATTCTGATTTAAAGGTTTTCTGCTCAAGATCACTATAGTCAAACGAAATCGAAGAGTTCTCTGATTGATCATGTGGTTCACTAACAACAGAAGCAGGATTAAACAAGCGCCTCCCATTAATTGATGATGGTAATGAAGATTGTGATGGTCTCTTGGTGAACTCAGGCTTAGGATGATTATGACCACCTTTATAAATGATCTCAGTGATCTGTCCATCAGAAGCCGTCTCAACAATCTTCTTGGAAACACAATCAGGATACGTACACTTGAAGTAACTCCTAGGGTTGTCGCTCTTCTTCACTTGTTTCTGACCGTATTTTCTCCAACCATAACCATCATTAGAGTTCCTACTCACCATGTATGCTGGTATCTTAATCTGACGATCTGATCCAAAACTTTGATTGTTGTTTTGTGTTGCAATCTCATGAGGAATCATCTCCTGCTTCTTCTGGTGATCTTGAACACCAAATGTTTCTTGCAAAGCCTGGAAAATAACAAAAAACGAAACAAGTTTGATTCATCAATACAAGCAAGTGAAGATGTTTCAAAACGCTAATAAAGGAAACACATACAGAAGAAGCGTTTGAGGGTTGCGATTGAAGCTGCCAAGGAAAATGATCCGAGTGATTGTTTGTTGTTCCATTAAAGCCTTGCAATGGAAACGTTCCTGTTGTTGGAGATATCAAACTCTGCAAGTAAACAAGACAAAACACAAGCCAGAGATCAAAAGATTGTTTTTTTATTTCATTTCTGCAATAAATAGATGAAACTATTAATAAACATGGAAGCTTTATTACGTGTGAAGAGCTGAGAAGCAGAGGAGAATCAAGGAAATCGGAGAAAGTGAAGTTATGTGAAGATGGTGAAATCGGAAGAGGAGGTGGTTGAGCCGTCTTGAACTTAGGTAAACCCGACCCGGTTCTCTCTTGATAATACCCACCAAAAATCGACCCGGAAACTCTCAAGTCTTCATCATCTTCGTAACAGTCAACGCCGGAAGATTCAAGGAGGTCGGTGAAAGAAGTCGAAGACATGATGGTTTTAATTAAAGGAGACAACTTTAAGATTTCAGAAAACAGAGGATTCGCTAAAAGAAGAAACTTTTTTATGAAATTGATCTATGAAATGAAAAAGAGGATAAAACTAAAAAAGATGTTAACAGAGGATTTTATTAGATTGGGTAAAGACGACGACGTTGGCGTATTGAGCAAGGTGTTTTTTTCTCTCTCTCTCTCTCTCTTTTCTTGTCTTTTTCTACTTGGCCTAAATATCATTTTAATATTTATATAAAAATGGTTGACCAGTAAGATATTCTTTTTTGATGAGTCGTCTCCTAAATTGTGATAAATCGTCAAGTGTGAAACCGCGTTTTAAGGGTCTCTTTCAATGATTAAACCAAACCGGATTAATCCGTTAACCAATAGATAACCGTTGGTTATACACATCAGGTTGGTTGGTACAGAATCGTCTTAGAGGACAACAAACAAACAAAAACAAAACTCACTATTTCTTGGCAAAAGAGATGACCATTGGATTCTGGGGAGTGATTTTGAAACCTTGAAGAGGTTGCATAGCTATGGAAGCTTGAACGTCGTCTTCGTACTCCACAAACGCGATTCCTGGTTTTGCGTCGATCATTCTTATCTCTTTGAATCCAGGATACTGTTCGAAGAGAAGCTGAAGCATCATGCTTGTTGTCTCGTGTGGGAGATTCTGAATGAAGAGTATGTTGTTTGGTGGCATCGCTTCTTGCCCGCTCGGTGGGAAGGATGGCTTTATTAAGAAGCAGAAGTAAAACGAAAATCATCAACATCATCTCCAGAAACAATAGAATATATATATATATAAATCATGTTATGGAGAAGGTTCACATGATGCAACAATGAAAGATTGTTCTGAAGATGAAGGTGAGAACAAGAACACTTACCGCAGGGACTCCGTTATTGGCACTTGGACCATTAGCACTTGGGCCATTAGCCGTGTTTGGTCGTTGGGATTCTTCACGCTTTCTTTCAACTGAAAGTAAGAAATGTAGTTTGTTAACTTCAGATACAAATGAACTTTTTTATAGTTTATCATTGAACCAACATCTAAAGGATAACATGGGGAAAGAAAAAACAAAGTTTAAAACCTTTTTCTTCTTGCTTCCTCTTCTTATCTTTTGGAACGAAAGTTCCCTCAGCTTTAGCTAAACAATCTGACTTTGCTTTTGCGTATTGTAAGCGCTGCAGTCAAAAGATCACATAAAAAGTAAGAAAGATAAGTCTCAACCTGATCAGAAGTAGTTGAATAGTTTACAAACACCCAAAGAGGTAAGATGTAGTTATACAAACGATATATATAACAAACAGATGAAACATTTTGACAGAAAACCTCAAAAGAGAATGTGATTGAGAAGGCCAATTAGAACAGCAACAAAATCAAAACACATGTATAACTAAAGATTGATTGCGAATAACACGTCAAAGGTTTCACTCTAAAATTACTGGTAATCACATAAACACAGTAAGGATTTCGGCTTTTAGCGCTTCAATCAATCTATACAACACATAGAAGATAACTTCCAGGGAAATTATAAAGAGATTGATATACTCAAGAGTGATGGACACTGACCATTGGCTTATCATAGAAGGGGAAATTTTGCATCTGACGAACGGCATTGCTAGCGGCTGTGACTTCACTAAACGTAACCCAAGCTTGTCCCCGGAGTTTCGGAGTCTTCAAAGCAACCACATCAAGTATCCTCCCAAACTGAGAGAACAAACAGTAAAGAGATCTCTTCAATTCTGGAAAACCAAAAACCAAGTCAGATAAAGCATGAGATTGATACTGCCCTAAGACACCACTAATTATCCATAGAATTGAAACTCAATGGCGAAAAAAGACTACATCAACATATATATCATCCTCAAAACCTCATCACTAGATTCAATAAGATTCTGAAACCCTAGAAGTTAGAAACAAACACTCTATAACAGCTAAAAACAAACAACAACCCTAACATTAAGTACTTTAGAAGCTTAATTAAGCTTGAATCATTGGTACACGAAGCTCATGGAGGTTTCAACTTTTGAAATTGACTCGACGATTTAGACAAGAGAGAAGAGAAATTTACCTTCTTTCTTGATCTTTTCGTTGAGGTTTTGGATGTAGATTGATTGATTCGGTGGTATATCTGCCGTTAACATCTTCGAGCGAGTGAGTGAGCTCCGCGAAGACGATGACGATTCACGAGTCTGAGGAATTTAGCGAGAGCCCTAATCGTGGGAATGAGAGAGACGAAGAAGAGTTTAGAAATAGCTGCGTTTCAATATCAGACAATGAAACGACACCGTTGCCGTTTGTTGGTTCGACAAAAAATTTTTGTACCAACGAGAATGAGCCGACCGGACAGACCGGATTGAATTTGACCGCATAGACCGAATTTGACCGGAAATCGAATGAGTGGTCGGATTGGGCTTTTATGAACTCTAGATAAAAGTTCCGCCAAAAGTCTTGTGAACCATTTTGATTCAAACGAAAATATTGACTATTGTTCAATAATTTTCTCTTTAAATAATGTAAATGATTTTCTTTTGTGTTTTGATTGTTTTGGCGATTTTAAACATTTGTATCTTTATAAATAGCGAATTAATAAACAGCAAAACCATATATCTGACTTAAAAGTGCAAACTTTTTCTGAATAATGACCTTAGAATCTCAATATTCTTGTGATAAGATTCATGAAACACCAGTTTATTTATACAAGATATAGATAATACCGAAATTTTTGAGAAAGGGCAAACTCATCGTATCTACATTTCACGTGTGAGCCGATTGAATCAAAAGGCATTGAGGATGCAATGTACTAAAATGCCTTTGTTTTTCTTTGTTACATTTTCCTTTACAGTGATAAAATCATAAAACAAATTGACGACTTTTCACTTTCATCCTTGAAGAAACGTGGCAACCATTGCGACTACTAGAGAATGATCGATGGATCCTGGAAATATCGTTAACCGGAACTTGCTTCTTCCTACATAAATCTGTCTCAGCTTGTACATCAAACTCGTCTGCCACCACATTTAAAGAAACATAATCAGATTGAGGCAAATTTTCAAGCACAAAGACAAACAAAATCTTTAAGACAAAGTATTAGAATCCAAGCAAATTCTACAAACCAAATAAAAAGGGGTTCTTTATGTTTCGACAACTGAGCTTTACCTATAACTAAATCTCACATATTTCATCAGCAAGCATGATCCAACCGATAACTTTTGAACCCGGTAATCCAAAAAGTATAACATGATCTTGACTATTGACTAGCTCTAGAATTTTCAATAGTGATGATATTTGATGTAATTGAGAGAAGATGAGTTTTTCTTACCTGAGCAACAATGGAATCTTGATTATAAATGGTACATGATTTCTGAAAGGGACAACCTTTGATAACAAGATGTTGTGACGATTCTCCTGCAAAAGAGACCTTTAACTCTGTCTTACTGAATTTGTTCGATGTCCGCTTCGCCGTTAGAACCAACTCCTTACGCTTTTCGACATCTCCTTTATGTAACTCCCACATTCCATTCTACATTACAACACATATACAAAGGTCTTAAAGTTACCTTAATAAGAATTGCAAAATCGGGATCAAAATTGAGGAATCAACGGAGGCTTACGTGGGGACGAGAGATGGAGAAGAGAGGAACACCGGAGGAATCAAGGAGAGATTTCAAGGAAGAAGAAGATTTGCGGAGGATGAAGACGAGATTTTCGGAAGAATCGGCAAATCCGAGATCGCCGGAGGAAAGTCCGGGAAGTTTCTTGGAAGCGAAGAGATCAACTGGTATTCGCCGGAGATCCTCAAGGTCGGGGTTATAGGGAGTCTCGGAATTCGCCATTCACATAGTCTCTCTAACAACTCAGAAGCGAAAAAGTAGACCAAGACAAGCTGCTTTTGTTCAACGCCAATTTGTTTTGTTTTGTTTTTCTACTTAAAGATCAGATAAATTTTTGCACCAATAAAATAATTCTTGTTTTTTTTTTTTGTTAATATAATGTAATAATAAATTCATAGAAGAATGATATATATATATATATATATCCTATACTAATATTTGGGAAGTACATCCTAAGGATCATAACTTGATTTTGTAAGAAATTACAATATATGCCATTAGAGAATTTTAATCATAAAATTTTATTCCATGTCACTAATATATATTAACGGGTCAACGGGTTTAAAGATATTAAAAGATTTTGTTTATATAATTCATATATTTTTCAATAATAACTATATTACACAATTAATATAATTCGAAATTGTTATATACTAATAAATTCGAAAATGTAACACAATTAGTAAAAATGTTGTATACTAATATATAATTCGAAAATGTGACACAAAAATGTTATTGAAAATGTTAATGAAAATGATATATCATTGAAATATTTTATATCAATTGACTTTATAAAAAATGCTATTTTGAATTATAATACTCATATAGTTCGAAAATGTTATTGAAAATATTATATACTAATCCATTATTTGAAAATGAAAATGTTATTCAAAATGTAAAATTCAAAATTTAAAATGTTATATCATTGAAAAAAATGTTACCGTATTTAAATGATTTTTTCTAGGATTTAAAATTCAAATTTCATTATGTTGGCAAAAGAAAATCAGATCCTACATGAATCAGGACTCTTTAAACTAATTACCGTAACTTGTGTGAGAATTATTCTTCACAATCTGTGTTATCTACTACTTAAAAGATTGCATATTACCATATGTATTAATCGAAGATTTGATTATGATATTACAATTATTGTTAGCATTTAAGTTTTAATGTCCATTTTTTTTGCAGAAGTATCTTACCAAACAAGATTTACATAGCAATATGGAATATATAAAATGAAAAGTTAGGTGAAGATCCGATTTAATATTTCCGGTGCAAATGAGTAAGATATTCAAAAATTACTAATATAGAAAAGTAATACATTAAATTTTGTATTTATAGGACAAATTCAAGCTTTGCATTTTTTATTAATGAGTGTAAACTAATAAACATTTTTTTTTGTTTTGGAAACAAATATTAATTAGATTTGCACTACTATAATTATCGTAATTGTGATAATGCGTGAAACTATTTTTATTGAATAAATAAAAAATTGTTACGATTATAATAAATTTACTATTTTCTAATATTTCATCATCATAAATTACATATGCAATTAAGATTTAGATTTTCTTGGTAAATATTTAATCTACCAAAACGTAATTCAAGAAACAACCATATATATATTATAGACTATAGGTAGATAAGAAAAACAACCATAGATTAAAAAAATATAAATTGATATACTTAAATAAATAATACCAAAATCGTAATGAGATAAATAAAATAATTATTTGTGAATATTCTCACCGTGATATCATTTATTTGTTTAGATTTTTTTGCGTCTAAACCTAAATTGTGTAACACCATATTTTTCTCTATAAATAAAAGCTCGATTGCTATCAAAGTAGTTTCATTATTGCATTGTTCATTGTTTACATAATCTATATTAATATCGATGATTACTAATGTGAATAATGTTTGTGTACAGCTTTTAAAGCGGCGGAGTAGCCATGGTGCACTAGTGGTGGTGATGCGTTGCTCTCCCTTCAAACCTAAGGTGTGTAACATGTAATCGACTTTTTGTCGTCGTTGAGCATTTTTTAATTTTTTTTGAAATTATTATTCTAAGAAATTAAGGTATTGATTATCTCGAATATTCAAACTATATTAGATGAGTCATTTTAATCTACTGTTGAATAATTAGCGTTACGAAAAAACATTTGATCGATTTCATGGCTTAATTATTTTATCACAACTTCGAAAGGTTATGGTGGTGCAACCATACATGCGGCAAAGTGGATGGTTTTAGTGGTGACGGGTTATTTGTTATTGTTATTTATTATATAATAATATATATTTCTTACTTTTAAAAAGTTTCAAAATATAAAAAATATTTTAAAAAATTAAAAATCAATTATTATAAATGTTTGTAATTTTTTGAAAGGTAAATACTATAATTTTTTAAAGTTTATAAAACGTTAAAAATATTTATAATTTTATAATAATTAAGAATATATATATTATGGAAACTATTTGAAAGCAAACTTTTAAATTGATTTGAATTTCTCTTTTAAATAAAAGTATTATTGTCTTTTAAATAAAAGTATTATTAAAACAAAAAACAACAAAATGATGTTTAACTTCACGAGACGGAGTTAGATGGTAGGACGTGTTTGGGTCGATATTAATATGAGACGATATAATACAGGTGATATTAAACCAATGGGTCAATGGAGCTTCCACACCAAATCAATCTAATACAACATTATATCCAAATAGTAATAAAAATCGTATACTATTATCTGGCATAACTTGCAAACTATATTATTATACTATTTTATCATATTATATCTTCTAACAAATTATATAATTTGATTCATACAAAATATTTAATCCCGTGATGTATAGCACGCGTCATGATCTAGTATATATATATATATTAGGTTAGAAAAACGTATGGTCTAATATATTTGTTGGAAAAAATACATTTTTAGTGAACATACCTTTGACATGAATTTGATTTAAAAGGTTTCTTCTCTTCTTCATTCATCTCTCTCAAATGTTTTCTTTTCTGATACTATTGATAAAGGACATACAAGCGATGTACCAATCTTTGGTTAGTTTTGTTTATCGGTAATTTTGATTCACAGCCTTTACATTAATGGTCTTCACTGTCTCTCAAACATAATCTTCATTTGCTACACAAGATTCACCGGTAAGACCATTTAGTAAGATTCAAACTCCTCGTCGCTCTCCCTATAATCATTCACATCCTCTTCGTAATCATCAAACTCGTCATCTCCAAGGACCCTTCTCACATGTCTTTGTGAAGTCTCCTCGTCGTCTGAATCATCAGAGGCTTCACTCTTTTCTTTTTCTGTTTCATCATCATCATCATCATCTTCTTCTTCTTCTTCTTCCTCGTCATCTTCGGAGATCTCTTCTGGGTAATCGGTCTTTGGATGATCTTCAGCTGAGCACACAAATATATAAAGAAATAGTAAGTATTCCTTCTTTCTTAACTTTCAGTTTATCGACACCGAGTGAAGCAATAAATCAACAATGCCAATGATAATTGTTTTCAATGTTAACTCATTAAGAAAAAAATATATCAAGAGAAAAGAGATTGTACTACTATCAAATGAAAACAATGCCCTTATTTGATTCTGCTTCCGAAAGACTAGCGAGTACTAGCACGAACAAGAGTGTTGAAAAGTAAACGAAATACAAAACCAGCACTTCAAGGAGGGTCTAAGAAGTTAAATAAGAGTGGAGATAAGCATATGGATGATAAAAGTGTACCGTTTGAATCTTCAGAGTCAAAGTCTGATTCATCAGATCCATCACAGAATTCTTCTTCATCCTCTACTATGACACTGAAAAAAACAAAAAAACAAAAACCAACAACCCATATTAACAGGTGACACAAGCGATAAAGACGAAAACGTAAAGGACCTCCCGCGAAAACGAATACGCACAGAGGAAACTGATTCTTGGTACTATCTTCGCTGATATCCATCTCTTCGTTCACAGCATAATAATCATAAACGTATTCTTCGTTGTGACTAGATTGTATATCAGCTTCAATCTCTTCAGCTGCTGTTGGAATACATTCTCTAAGGAGAGGCAAGAAACTAGCGAGCATTTTCTGGTCCTCCAAGGATGTAAACCTACAGAAAGAGTGCACCTTTAAATAATGTCTCTTAAACCACAGCTAATCTATTTCTGACTCTGAGATCTTAATTACAAATGCACATTACTAGGGAACTTACTCTTGTTCACTGTCTTGTCTTTCTTCAGCATCAACACGAATAACGTCAAAGAAATGACACCTATCATGGATGCCTTCCTTGTTTCCCTTCCTACTCCGCCATATTTGCTCAAATCTAGCATTCTTTGCAGCAATCTAACAGATAGTGGAACTTTTTATTAAATGATTACAGAAGTCTCAAGTTAGCTATGTAAAATGGTACTCGATCTTCTCCTAAGGTGCTAGTCTCAGAGAAACTGTTTGAGAATGTTCTTGACCAATAACCAGATACCTGTTGCTGTTGTACAGATTTGGTCAGGCGCTGTTCCTTTCTCTACAGGCCAAAAAGAAAAGGAATTCAAGCCATCATTCGAGCAACGGTCAAGAGATAGACAATCTGGAATCATGACTAAAGCAAAATGAAACAAGTTACATTGTCTTTCTTGAAAGCAAATTTCCGCTCCTCAGACTTTCCTTTGCTGCAACTTTTCTCAGTAAGATCAGACTCCTGCAGAGCACAAATGACGACTATAAGAACATACAAACAACGACTATAAGAACATAGAAACAACGACTAAGAAAGTAAACTCACAAAGAGAGAGTGGATAATGTCAGCGGTGGTTTCAGAGTCCGTGACTGTCTCCAAATGCCGCACTAGCACCTTCTTCGGTTTCACATCCTCTGCCACAGAAGGACCTATATCCACGTAAACAATATTAAAGCTTCCCTGAATCCAAACCATAATCATACAAGCACAAAAATCCAGAGATAATATAGAATTACCTCTCTCACCCGAATCTGAAATAGATAGCTTTGATAAACCCAGAGTGGGCCGTTTGAGTGGTTTTTCATTTATCTCCAACCCTAAATGCCAAAACAATATCAGTTTTTCCCCTTCTACACGATTGCTAAAGACAGAGATCCAACAGAACTTCTACCAAAGATCAAAGAGAGAGAGAGAAGAAACTTACAGAAAGCATCGAGCAGAGACTGTCCAACTTTTCGCTTAACTCTTACAATCACAGGCTTTTCTCCTACCTCATTTTGAGTCGAAGAGCTTTCACCCACCACATCCATGGCTATTTCAAGAACTCCTCACCCCACTGTGAGGTTCGTTGTAAACAAAACAAAACAAAAATATAAACTTTCAATTCATTCGTTTAAAGGGAATTTGGAGATAAAGAAAACCATGTTTAACATCCAGAAACCCATGTCAAAGAGCAACAAACACACTAAGGTGAAAACAAGAAAAAATCTCACCTTTCAGAGTTTGGTTTCTTCACATTTGTATCAGAAACTTCTAACGCACATTTACAGGTAAAGTATATGCTCTACTATGGAAACAAAAGAATGAAAACCCAGAAGATTTCTCTAAGAACAGGTAAACATAAAGGTGACAACTTGCAGAACTAATTTAAAACCCTATTGAGGAAATTAGAACCCAGACGATTTCTCTAAGAACCCTAGACATAGTTACTTGAGTCTACAGCCGAGAAAATCAGTTTGTTCTGTAGATAAAGAAGAAATAAGAAGAACAAAAACTGTACCGTTCGATTTCAAGAACTGCGTTCGGATGAAGATGTTGTCGGAGAAGAAGAAACTCGATTTCAGTAATAAAGAAAAGTGATTTTGGAGACGGAGAAGATACAAAACGCAGTCGTTTTATTTTTGTCAAAAACGTCGGCGTTTTAGAAGATGGAGTAAATTAGGCCCAAACCGTCAAAGCCCATTTATTTTTTCCAAAAGCAAAATATGGCTTCAGAAATCTATCTCTCTTCAGAGATTTTTGATTTGGCTAAAATCAGAGTTTTGAAACTTTTGAGATTAAAAAGTTTATAACTAAAAAACAGAAACATAATTTATGATAACAAAAATAAATTAAAATCTGAGTTAAGATATTTTGCATTTTCTCTTTAACATTGCATTGTTAACCCATTCTTAAGTTTTAACTATTTGGTTGTGTGTACATGATGTTTATTAATAAATGAACACTAAAAAATGACAAATATATAAAACCGGCCCACAGTATCAGATGGACTTGACTAATATGGTTTTATAGTGTTTGAATCTGTGATTTTAAAATAACAAAAACTTATAATCAAGAACTCTTGAGATCAAATTTTGAAGTTTGATGCTGAATTTGGTGAACACATTGTTCTTACAACTCTAGTTGAGAAGAAAGTTGAGTGTTGGGATGGTTATCGAGAGGCATATATTGCGCCATTATCGCTCTTATCTCTGAGTCCATATATGTCTGCACACACACAAATTAATCAAAAATTGTATATCTAATATTAATGAACAAGTAATATAATGTTTTGAGATATATAATTACCCGAATTCTGTATTTATAAACAGTGTAAGCTCCTAAAGCAGCTGCACCTAATCCCATTATTATTATCCATATCACTCCCCAACTTAAATCTCCTCTTGCATCTTTGTCTGTACACAAACTAATGATTAGTCGATGATTCGTTTATTTCGAAAATATAACCAATGATGGTGTAATATACTTATGCAAATGTCGTGTTCTCTGATGTAAAGCAAGCTTCCGCTGCAACTACATTCATAGCTTCCCCATGTGTTCTTGCATTTGCAACCGCGACATTGACACGCTGTTTTCTCCTCACACTCATTCACATCTGCATTTCATGTACATCAAGATAATTTGATTTGAAAATTTAAATGTTTTATAGTTTATTCTTATCAAGACCTTGGCAGTCTTTGAGTCCATCTCCTTTGAATCCGGGGGGACATTTGCAGCCTTTCGAATGATCATCCTAGAACAACATAAAGAGAGGAAAAGAAAATTAATACTAAAACAGAAGATGAAAGTTAGTTAATCGAGAGATCGTGAAGATTACACGGCAAGCAGAATATGTTTTTCCCATTTGAGTTTGTTTCCAACACCCTCCATTGTTTATACCACAACGTAGTGCCCCGGAAGCTACAATATCCAAATTGAAACATGTGAAACTTATAAATCGGATTTAGTAATCTTCGAAAATATATATAGTTGAACTTTTTTACCTTCACAATGTGTATAACCGTCACCTAGAAACTTGACACCTTGAACAATGGGACATTGACATACTCTTCCTCTGAAAGTGTCCTAAAACATTACAAGAAAATAATACTCATTTTAAGGTTTGATATAATTGTAACAAAACACAAGTGATTGTTTTAGTACCCTGCAAGCTGTAATGTTGGTTGTCTTATCTTCCCAACACCCTCCGTTGTTTTGTAAACACTCATTGGTTTCTATGTCTACTCAAACACAAAATCCAAAACCATACATTAACAATTATTATACTAAATGGAAAATGTATATTAAGTAAAAAGAACCTTCGGTTAAACAAATTGGTGGCTCAGTCGTCTCACGAAACCCTGAGCAAAGAGCCTTAAGCACGGCCGATCTCTGCAACTTCCCTGTGGCAATGAGACATTAATTACTAAATATTTGAGTGTGACATTAAAAATTTTACTTGCTTCTAACCTCTATATTGTCTATTGTTTATCACAATAGTTGGTAGTATCGTCACATCTCCTCGCGGACCTTTTCCAACCTAAAACAATTATGCAAAAAATGCAAAAGTTTAGACCTTTAGTAGTTTGAATGCTTACATCTCTTGAAAAAAGAGAGGCTAACTTGTGCATCTTGTTCTTCTTTAAGAACGGGATTTTCGGTATTTGCTTCAATGTCTCCAATGCATTTGTCAATTTTCTTCACATCAACTCCTACTCGAAAAACATAGAATAAGGTCTCAAGATATTAAAAGTACAATATGTTAGGGTTACCAAGAGATTGAATGACTTGATCAGCACATTTCTTGTTGTATTTCTCCTCTTTCATGGGACAACGAATGGCGAAGTCGGTGACGTAATCCCACCAAAGCCAAGGCTTTCCACTTTCATTGGTCACTCTAAAGAAGCAAGCTTGGCGTAAATTTTGAATAATTACGTCTTTCCCATTGTATCCTCTAGAGAAATCTTGTTCCGGGTCGGGAGCACAATATCTTCCATTGATGCATTGTGATTTACATTGTCTACTTGCCAGAAATGCTTCAGGACAAAACCTTTATATATCGGACATTCAAAAAAAAAAATTTATTTCAATATGATGAATGTTACTAGACATGTTAGAAGAGAAGATAGTGAGTGAATTACCATGTAATGTAGTGGGGAGTGAAGCGAGTGTAGCCTCCTTTCTCAAGAATCTGAGCAGCTCCTTTGAATCTCTTAAGAAACTGGATCTGTGCGTCACATTTGGATCCGCATTCATCATTGCTATTGGTCCATAGCTCGTCAGCTACTCGATCGTTTGGGTGTGGAAGAGCCTCCCGCCAGTCTAGACTTATATGAACGGGCTCGCCATGAGCTATGGCCGTTTTGATGGCACTCCCTAGAGATCTGCTCACCAATGCTGAAGGAATTGTGATATTTTGTAGGTAATCTGCATCTGACGTCTCATCCTCTGGTGCGTCCATGGTGATGAGTTGCTCAGGCCTGTTATCCGCTACCAAGATGGTTGCGGCACCAGCTCGTTGTGCGTTCCACGCCTTTAAAGTGAAGTAACAATCTGAGACAACAACATATATATTAGGTGCCTTGTTTTACAAGTCACCACTTACAAATTTCCTGTGTGACAAGTCTTGTCTTTGATTGTAACAAAATAATCAAAGAGGAAGAGGAAAAGACCTCCTCGATCAACGAGAACGAATGTGGGCAATCCAGCGAGTCTGGATCGGAAAGAGATCTCAAAATCGTCAAAGTTCTTGCAACCTTTCTGGTTAGCTTTAGGATAAACCACCGCACCGGACATGCTTCCCCCGTATTGAGGGACGCCAAAATTTCCGAGGGCGCATTCGTAGACTCCTCTGATGGACTCCGGTGAAGTCACTCGGAGGTTGTTCTTCTCCACAACGAACCTCCCCGTGCAGGAACTCCACCCCATCACCCATACTATTACAACTAACCGTACATTCTTCGCCCTCATGATCACACAATAACTTTTTTGAGAGTTGATTTTGAAATACGCATCAATGGATAGCCAAGAAAATGTTCAAAAAGCTTCGCTTGACCAATCATTAAAGAATTGAAACTGTCAAAACAGTGAGCAAATATCTCAGAGTTAGAAGGAAGATTTTTAGATTTTGTTTTAGAATTTTTGTTTCAAAAATCCAAATATACTAGTTTTTGGTCTTAAAAAAATGAAATCTATACTAATAATAGGAGTCGTTAGGCCTAAGAGAGTCTACGCATAGATTTTCAAGCTTCTTATAAGGGGAAACTCATCAACAAAATAGTTATATGATCCATGATAGTTAATAATTCTCCTATTTTTTTTTTCTATTTCGATTGAAGAATAAAACACATGGGCTCTATTCATAAGAAAATATGTTATCCCCTTACTACAATTGTATAGGTAAAACTTCTTCAAATATCTAATGATGATCTAGTTCATTCTTATGTGAGTAATACAATTTTTTTATTAAATCGCAGAGTTCCGGACCTTTGGCCTAGGCCTGGGATAATTACCCGAACCGAAAATTCCGACCCGACCGAACCGATAAAATTAAATTCGGTTCACAATCGGTTACTACACAAAAACCGATCGGAAGGATTTCAAATAATCTTCGGTTTTCTCATCGGGTCGGGTCGACACTCAGCCTCCAACCTCTCTGACCTTTGGTCGTTCTCATCTCTCAATTTTTCTGTCGCAACCTAATCTCTCTGAGACATTGAAGCTCAATCTTGTCTTCTTCCTTCAATCTCAGCATTTCTTATGTGTTCATCTTTCGTTCTAGCCTTATAGGCAAAGGTTAGTTCGATTATTCCTTGTTTTCAAACTCTTGTCCGTTTTCATCCCTCGTTCTCAGTTTGGGTAAGGATTTGAGATTCAAGATCTAGGATGTCAAACCGTCGTTCTTCTCCGCCGCTGGAACCGCAACTAGAGCCGCCGCTGGAACCGCAACTAGAGCCGCCGCTGCAACCACTTCAAAGAATGAGAAACCCTAATTGTCTAGGGTTTATGGGCTTATATTTCTTGTGGGCTTTGTTTTTGTTGGGTTTTAATTAATACCCAAAATAATTTTTGTGGACTTTAGTTAGATTTAAAAGCCCATAAAAAACAAAATTTAAGAAAGAAAAATAAATTCGGTTATTTTCGGGTTTTATACACAAAACCGAAATAACCCGTTTCCGAACCAAACCGAACCGAAATCAGTTTCGGTTATCATCGAATACATTTAAAAAATCAAAATTAACCCGAAACCCGAAAATACCGACCCGACCCGACCCGTTTACCTGAACTCGCAGGCCTACTTTGGCCCATAATCTTTCTCAGTACCCCAAACCAGCTTTTAGTCAATTCCACTTTAAAAAATGTTTCTCTATCCCAAATGAGGATTGAACTCTAATGTGTGACAAAAAAAACTTGTTTAATAGTAAGTAATAATATCGAAAAAGAGCTTCATTTTGAATGTTTCAATTAAGGTAGTTAGAAAATGTATCGAGAAGCTCTTGCTAGCCATGTTTTCCAGCGCCGGTGAAGCTTTGGCTCGCCGGCGTCGGGATTTCGTTCTTTCTCTCGTCTTCTTTCGCAATCTCTATTTCGCTTTACTCTTACTTTGGCTCGTATCTCAATCATCTCGAAACTTTCATAAATCTTCTCGAACCCCTTTTCAATCGAACACTCAATCGATCGTGGCAGAAGACGGAGGAGTTTTCCGGTGACCCTCTTCCAGATTCAGGCTCTGCCCACACTTCCTATCGCGAAGCTTTTACCTCAAGATCCACATCAAGCCCTCAGATCTGAAAAAAACGTATCTATGCAGAAGCTTCCCTCCACCGGATTTCGTTGATGGCAAGAGTCTTCCCTCTTGGACCGTCAGTTGCACCATGTCCGGTGGAGGCGTCGACGGTGCACGGCGCTGCCCTAATCAAGGTAGAGAGCTGTTGTTGGGCTAAACCGGAGATCCGAGGGGCCTCGCTCTCTGCTCCGGAACCCTGTGGCATCTTATCCTTGCCGCTGCCATCCTTTCCGGTGATGTTGTGCACTATTCCGATCTGGTTTTCGTCGCCGCACAGCCGCAAGACCAACACCCACCAAGACAAAGGAAAACTAGGGTTTCACCTAGTGGGTTTCTATCTCAATTCAGGCCCATCTGGAAATGTCTGGTCCCATTTTAGAAGAAATGGGTTTAGTTCTAAAAGCACAAAGCCCAGGTCTGTCCTCTTATGTCTAATATACGGGAAAACGGCATTTTTCAACCTCAACTATTTGCTGGCGGGTTTTTCCAACCCAAACTATGACCCCTAGTCGATTTTAACCCAAACCCAAAAATAATTCAAAATCGAAACCTGAACTAATGCAAATGAGCCGATTTCAACACGACGCGAAACGGTGTAGTTCGAAAGTTAACGGTTGCTCAACCTTGGATAATTTTCTCTCTACAACATTCATCAAACCTTGAAAATAAAATCAAATAACCTGGAGAACTGTTAACTTCTGAACTAACATTGTTTCGCGTCGTGTTGAAATCGGCTCATTTACATTCGTTTAGGTTTTGATTTTGAATTATTTTTGGGTATGGGTTGAAATCGACTGAAGATCATAGTTTAGGTTGGAAAAACCCGCCAGCAAATAGTTGAGGTTGAAAAAGATCGTTTTCCTGTCTAATATACAGCCAACTGTTGGTGTCGGATCCCGCACCAGATGTTCGGGACCAACCAAAGATTGCCACCTAGTCAGGGTAACGGCCCATAAAGGATAAAGCCCATTAGATCCACAAGTCAAAAGAACAGTCGAAGTGGTTATCACCATAAGGAGAATCCGAAGTGACTGCACCTCAACACCATTCCGGAGACGAAGTCATGGTTAAATTGGTCCAAGGACATTTGGGCCAAAAGGCGAGGCCCATGAAGATCAGGATCAATTCAAATTCAAACGTTGAGCATTAAAAAGTCAAAGATCAAAACGGACACATTTAAGAGAGAATAATTGTACTTAATTAGCCAATTAAATGCTGTTTTTCTATGTATAAATATAAGGGCCAATGGCCATGTAAGGGGGATCTCTCTCGGGAGTAAGAAATACTACAGCAATTCTTGTAACAATTCATAAGCTTTTTTACATATTTATTTTTGCCCCTCAAGAATAATCTTTCCTACTTAATAAAATACTTGAGTGTGTGAATCCGACATCCACATTTTGGCGCCGCCTGTGGGGATAGAAGATTCTTGAGTGGTCAGATTTTTCCTTACTACATTTCCGAGATAAGCAGCAATGTCCGGAGGAGACGCCGTTGAGTCATCATTGGCCGAGACCCTCAAAGCTATGCAACAAACCATGTTGGACATATCACAAAAGTTCTTGGATGTGGAAAAGGCCGTCGACACATTACAAACATCCCAGGTATCTCTTAGTCAAAACGTCAGTACTATACAAACTCGTGTTCGTTCCTTAAGTGCAGGAAACCCTGTGGGTATCCGAAGAAGGATACTCAAATCGCCAAGTTCCGCTGCGCAAAATGAAACCAGAGGACAAACAACTCCTGGTGCTACTAATAATGAAGTTCAGCCATTGGAGGAAGAGACACAACTTGAAGATGAAGTTCAACTTGTAGATCAATACGAGCAGGAAAACCTCGACCAGTTCAAGACTATGAGGAAGGTTAGCCAAGAACCAAAAGAAATGAAGTCAAAGTTCCATCAGGCTACAAGTTCAGAACCGGATATCAATCGAGTCATTGAAGAAGCTAGGCGAACACCTTTTGTTCCGCGAATCGCAAGTTTAAGAATCAAAGATTCTCGGAAGCTCAAGTTGGACCCTTACAGCGGATTAGAGGATCCGAAGAGCTATCTCGCAGCTTTCCTGATAGCTGCCGGAAGAGTCAAATTGGATGAAGCCGATGAGGATGCATGATACTGTAAGCTCTTTTTGGAAAATCTATGTGGCCAAGCTCTAATGTGGTTCACCCAATTAGAGCCGGCTTCGATCAGCAATTTCGACAAACTATCAGCTGTGTTCTTAAAACAATATTCCATCCTTATGGACAAAAGTGTTTCGGATGCCGATCTTTGGAACCTGTCACAAGGATCAAATGAGTCACTTCGAGTTTTCATCACCAAGTTCAAAGGAGTGCTGTCTAAGCTCCCAAGAATCTCACAACAATCAGCTTTATCTGCCTTACGAAAAGGATTGCGACATGATTCAAGATTTAAAGAAGATTTAATACTTCATAAACCAGACATAATTCAGGATGCGCTCTTCCGCGCAAACAACTGGATGGAAGTAGAGGACGAAAAAAGAAAATTTTGCCAAAAGAAATAAGCAAGAAAAGTCGGCAATTACCGTCCCTACCAAGAAGTTCGAGCCTAGGGAGAGCAAAGGACCAAGGAAGTTTGGATCGCAACCCTTCAACAGTACCGTCGGAAAGAAATTCCAAGGTAAAGGAAGGTCAATCACTTGGGTCCGTGATGAAAGTTTATATTGCGACATTCATAAAGTAACCGGACATTTAACCAAGGATTGTAATGTCCTTAAAAAGCACCTCGCGGAACTTTGGGCCAGTGGAGATCTTCCAAATCGATATAAAAGATTTTGTGAAAGAATACCACGGAGCAAAGGAAGGCTCCAAAGATCAAAATTCCAAAAGACCAAGGTTAACCAACGAGGAAGAACCAAGGAGTTCGAAGGGTAAGATCAATGTTATCCTAGGAGATTCCAAATTTTGTCGAGATTCGATAAGTTCCATCAAAAAACATAGGCGAAATGTTTTACTCAAAGCAAGTTTGAGTGAAGAAGTCGATTTTCAAGGTGCATCAATATCATTTGACGAAGAAGAAACGCGGCACCTCGAAAGACCTCATGATGATGCATTAATCATTACCCTGGACGTTGCTAACTTCGAAGTATCAAGGATCCTTATAGATACAGGCAGTTCGGTCGACTTGATCTTTTTAAGTACTTTAGAAAGAATGGGAATTAGTCGGGCGGACATAGTAGGGCCTCTATCTCCATTAGTTGCGTTCACAAGTGAGTCAGCCATGTCTCTCGGGACAATCAAGCTACCGGTCCTTGCCAAACGGGTGTCAAAGATCGTGGATTATGTTGTCTTCGATAAGCCCGCGGCTTACAACATCATCCTCGGGACTCCCTGGATTTATCAAATGAAAGCAGTCCCCTCTACATATCATCAATGTATCAAATTTCCAACATCAAGTGGAGTGGAAATAATTCGGGGAGATCAAGAAGCTTCACGGACGTGTTATCTAGCTAGCCACCGTTTGAAGATCCAATAGCTAGCCACCTCGAGTTGATCTGTGCAATGATTTGGGAAGACCGCGGGGAGCAGAAGCCAATTTACTACGTAAGTAAGTCAATGACGGATCCGGAAACCAGATACACAATTATGGAAAAACTCGCACTCGCGATGGTGACTTTGGCTCGGAAACTACGCCCATATTTTCAATCCCATCCGGTTGAAGTATTAACCAACCAGCCACTCCGAACAATACTTCATAGTCCAAGTCAGTCCGGACGTTTGGCGAAATGGGCGGTGGAATTAAGCGAGTACGATATAGAATTCGAAAGCCGGATCAGTATGAAGGCTCAGGTTTTAGCAGACTTCTTGACCGAGCTACCAATACCTGGAACGATAGAGCAACCGGAGAACCAAACTTGGAAATTACATGTAGATGGGTCTTCAACAAAATAAGGATCCGGAGTGGGAATCAAGTTGGAGTCTCCAACATCAGAAATTCTAGAACAGTCGTCATTCCGATTGTTATTCAATGCCTCCAACAACGAGGCAGAATACGAAGCCCTGATTGCCGGACTTCGATTGGCACAAGGAGTTGGAGCTAAGGAAATAGTGGCTTATTGTGATTCGCAATTAGTAGTTAACCAGTTTAATGGAGACAATGAGGCTAAAGACTCAAGAATGGAAGCATACCTCGAAGTGGTGAAGGATCTATCTAAAAATTTCTCGAAATTTGAATTAATTCGCATACCTCGGGGGGAGAATACAACTGCGGACGCACTTGCCGCATTGGCGTCAACATCAGATCCTGAGTTAAAAAGAGTTATTCCAGTGGAATGCATTTCGGAGCGAAGCATTCAAGACAACAAAGAAACCCTCGTCGTTACAAGGTCTCGAGCAGCGGCACGTGACCATGGCGAACCAGAGATCGAACCGCCACCCAACAAACGGAGGAAGTCAAAGGGATCAAACACATCTAACAAGGAACCCGTTGTCTTAGCAGGAGATGTGATTCCAGAAACAATATTAGAGACCGAGCCATTAATCGAGGAGGATATTCTAGAACCAAACGAGCATCCCGAACCAGAGCCACGAGTATTTAACAAGGTCGACCAAATTCCGGCTAAAGACTGGGGGGCTGACTGGAGGGAGCCAATAAAGCGCTACATCATGACAGGCGAGCTCCCAAAGAATAAGTGGCAGGCCAGAAAAATGAAATCGTTAGCGCGAAATTTTGGCTATCAAAGGATGCATTATATAGACGAGGTGTCAGTGACCCTTACCTATTATGCATTTTTGGGCCCGAAGTCGAAATCGTCATGAGCGAAGTACATGAAGGATTATGTGGGAGTCATTCATCAGGAAGAGCTATGGCTTTTAAAGTTAAAAGAATGGGATACTACTGGCCCACTATGATCACGGATTGTGTTAAATTCGTCCAAAGATGTAAGCGCTGCCAACTCCATGCGCCATTGATCCATCAACCTTCGGAGTTATTCTCTTCCATCTCCGCCCCATACCCGTTTATTAGGTGGTCAATGGACATCATCAGACCATTGCACAGGTCAACTCGAGGTGTACAATACCTTTTGGTCTTGACGGACTACTTTTCGAAGTGGATTGAAGATGAGGAATATGTTGGTATCAAGGATTCGGCGGTGAAGACTTTCATTTGGAAAAACATTATATGTCGACATGGAGTTCCGTACGAAATAGTCACTGATAACGGGCCACAATTCATTTCACAAGAGTTTGATGCCTTTTGTGCGGAGTGGGGAATCAAAGTCAGTTACTCTACTCCACGATATCCGCAAGGAAACGGTCAAGCTGAAGCCGCGAACAAGACGATACTAAGCAATCTCAAGAAACGTTTGAATCATCTAAAGGGAGGATGGTATGAAGAACTTCAACCCGTCCTATGGGCCTATCGTACAACCCCTAGGCGACCTACCGGAGAAACTCCATTCTCTTTGGTTTATGGCATGGAGGCAGTAGTACCAGCTGAACTCAACGTGCCCGGACTTCGCCGAACAGAAGCACCATTAAATGAGGAAGAAAACTCA
>NW_003302552.1:14098935-14104070 GCF_000004255.2 Arabidopsis lyrata subsp. lyrata
AGCTCAATCCACTCTCCGGGGTGAGATTCTAGGACGTGAAGATCTCTTGACACCGTAGTAAGCCTGTGTTGCATCCGGTTAATCCTCTTCCGGAGTCTCCTCTTTTCCAACGTAAGCTTCCGATGTTGAAGCGCAAGTGCCTCTATGAATGCCATCGCAGTTCCTTGGTCTCTGACTGGGAGATCCCTGATCAAAGCGCATGGAGCTCAAATCTGAGATCTGAAGATGCCGCGGGGTGGAAGAGGCCGCCTATTTAGCTCATTTGGAGCATCTTCGTTTATCATTCCAATCCTGGAAAAGTCGGGCATAGATTCCGAACATCGAAGGCTAAACTCCATACCTGCTAAAATGAAAAAAGAGTGGTGACGAGAAAAGAGAAGTTGAGACTATAATTTATAGGAATGTCATATTCCTAGGTAAGCTGCGGATTCTATCCTATGAATGGAGTGATTCGCGGAGAGATTTATGCCCATAAACCGATCCTGCATTAAAAGACGCATCTCCGAGAATATTTGAAGAGTAAGGAAAGTTGCAAATATTTCCATAAATAAAAAGGGGCTGAAGCCCATTATGAGTTCAAAGTAAGTGGAGAAGTTAGAGAACATTTATGGAAGAGGCTCAGGAACAGGCTCCTTCATCGCCGTTTTAGTTTTCGAAGTGGACGCCTTGTTCTTGGCGTCCACCTCGGAACAATCCCAAACGCATTTCCGACTGGTACTGGCCTCCTCCTAGTCTTCTTCCTCGCTATTAGATGGAACGGTATGGACCGGAGCATTCACAGGACCCGAAACTCCTCTAGCACGGAGATACATCCAAAGCATCTTCGGGATCTCAGCAACGGAATCGAAGTTCCGCCATTCCCACTGAAAGGGATCACTTTCCAGAGCCCTTATCTTCCTCTCTACCCGAGCAATGCGAGCCTCGAGTGTTTGCCTTTTGAGACATAGCCGCTGCCTTTCCTCACACAAGCGACGGTGTTTATCGGCGACCTAGCATAAAGATGAATGAATAAGATGAAACAAAAAGTTTTTAATCAAAGAAGACAGATATTAACCTTGTCAATAAAGTCGCAAGCCTATTTCTTCTCCTTTGTCCTTTGAAGGAAAGTGAAAGACGGCGTGAGGGAAAAGAACGCCGGCCGGTTCAAAGCCGTCGCCGGACAAGAAGAGTGGGCTGCCGGGATCAATGGGGGCTACGTTTTCGTCTTCCATTAATGTGGTGTTATGAAGTTTCTTGAGGAAAGATCAAAGGCAAACAAGCTCTTATTTATAATAAGGTTAGAGTTTGTCTTGGAAATGAAAATTCAATAATGGTGGCGTGCCCAAATGGTTTAAACCATTTTTGGAAAATCGAGAAAAGGCAATTATTGCATTAAAGACGAGCCGCTTTTCCTACTTTCAAGAAATAAGAAGGGAAAGAGCAACCGTCGCATTAACTACAAAAGTTTCTAAGGCCCAAGCCCAATAAATTTACCGAGTTGACTAAACCCGAAGTGGGGAACTCGCTTTAAGCCGAGCTCAGTTCTCGCATTCTTAAGAGAAAGGTCTGATCAGCCTAAAAATCTCAAAAGCATAACCACAAGGCCACAAAGGGTTAAACGCAGACTTTGCAAACCCGCACATAATTTTAACCAAACCCCCATGGGGTCAAAACCTAGAAAGGTTTAAAAGCCTCCTCAGGCAAATATCTTGTTCAAAAGAAACAATAAAGTCTCCTTAGGCAAAAACAAGTTCGAAATTAAGTTTTAAAATAAATGGGACAATTCCCAATTTAAAGTGGACGCAGCCACTACGGAGTAACAGCCACCTCGGACTCTGGCTCGACAGTCAAAGTTTCATTCGCCTCCTTGGCTGGTGCTTGGTCAGATGGGGCTCCTGGTCCGCCCTCCACAGTACAATCATCCTCCGGGGTGACCGCCGGTGCCGCAGGAACTTCGGGTGGGATAACATCTTCCGTTTCACTTGAGCCTGGGAAGGACAGTTCCAGTCAAATTTTTTTTTTAAAAAAAAAACATAAGGTGAGAAAAAGGTAGTAAGTGTCAGGAGCCAAGCGTTACCTGCCCAGTCTAGACCCGATTCACTTATAGGAGGCGATTCAGTGAAAAATTCCTCGAAGTCCTGCAGGTTGAAGGTCGAAGTGGGAAGAGCTGCCAAGCGACTCCGCTTTTCTGAAAGATTAGCCGACAGTTTGCTTCTTTCTTGCTCCTCGGAGAAATCTGTATCATGGATTTGATCCAACAAAATCAGGTTGCTCTCGTGCTCCTTGATTTCTGATTCCAAATCTGACCTAGCTTTCTCGGTCTGCATGAAGCGGATGGCCCCTTGGATCAACTCTATCCCGCGTCCCTTAACCTCCTTTCTGGCTTTCGATGCCGACCTTGCCAACTCGGAATCACGCAATTTGGCAATCGCCTTGTACTTCGCGTTAAGCTCAGTGAGCTGGTTGTTCAGGGTATCGACGGTTGATTCGGATTCATGAAGTCTACCCTGAACACCAGAAAGTTCATCCTGGAGTTTGTAATTCCGGTCATACTGGTCCTGCAGCTCCCCCTTTATCTTCGCAAGCTCGGATGTTAGACTGTCGACCTTGTCCTCCAGATCGTGCTTGGAGCCGGTAGAAGAGCTTAGTTCAGCCTCAAGAGCAGAAAGTTTTTTCTTCCACGCGTCAATCTCCTTTTCCCGACCAATGACCAGCCCCTCATAATGTTCAATCATGTCATTAAGCTCACTGTTAGCCTGGCATTATGCATAAAACCGGGATGGTGAGTCATTTCGATGAACGGCAGCACAATCGGAAAAATAAAGCGGAACTAACCCGCGATGAATGATGAGCATGAAGCAAATAGCGTTCACGAATCGCAAGGCACCACTTGTCGAAGTCTGGCAAGATCGAACCCGATCGGGTCTTGAAGCATCGAAAGACGCTGCTTTCTTTCTCCATAGCTGCGAAGGAGGAAGAGTTGTAAAAATTGGAATCTGAATAGAGATAGGAACTTTTAAGTATGCGTAAATCACCAAACCTGAAAGCGATTTGACTTGAGGGACAAGAGCAGGCTTTAACCTCGAGGAAGCATCTCGAGATTCAGAATCTCCCTTTTTAGGAGATGCGCTCCGGACAGTCTTTTCGCTGTCAGGCTGGGAAGAGGAACACATATCAACCGGTCGAGGAGGACCCATTGGTTCAGTAGGAGGGGATGATCGAGGTGAACGGTCAGTCTGGGCCCTTGACTTCTCCCTTCGCGGGGAAGAATCACTACGAGAGGACTTGTCTCTCTTCCTGCGAACCAAGTTCTTAAGAGGTTCATTGCTAAAATCATCTCGGAAAGGACGAGGTGAATCACGGCGAGGAGATCAGACCCTCCGAGGAGAACGTGCGTCACGACGATCGCGACGAGGAGTTAATCTGAAAGAAGCGACGGATCTGGCTCCTTCGGAGCTGCCATCATCAACCAGCAGGGTCCTACTGTAGTCCTTCTTATCTATAGAAGCCGCGAGAAACTCTTTCTTCTCCTCACAAGCCTCAGCTATCGGCTTGGAGAGCACCTTACGCTTGGCCGCAAGGGCCCGAGATGACATCCCCTGAGTTGAGGGAGGAGGCGGAAGTTGGTGAAGTTGACCTGGGGGACTCATCCTGAGCCTGTGGTTGGCTTCTAAAAATCGTTCAAGAGTGAAAGAATTCCAAAGGGTTTCCCCTTCGAGAATTATTTTGAAGAATTCAACGAATGCGTCAGATGGGAGAGTCGGAGCGACGAAAGCTGCGAAATGAAACAACGGTTTTAGTCAATAAAGATAATAAAACAACCGGGAAAGATATGGGCGACCTAATCTCTACCAGGTTTCGCAGACCACTTCGAAGGGAGAAAATCTGCAAGATTTCCAATCGAAGCGGGAGTTTTCTTAATCAGAAACCAAAGATGGTGTCAATTTTCATCCTTGTTCGGAAGATGCGAAATGATGTTCCTGTTGGCGTTTGGATATGCTGAGAAATACCCCGTTTTCTTCGATGAACTTCTCACGCTTAGAAGCTCATTTAGCTCGTTGACTCCGATAACGTATCCGGCCTCCGCCGCGATTGTTATAATTCCAAGAATAGTACGAAGAAGATTGGGGGTAAATTGAGGAAGAGCGATTTCAAGAGCCGCTAGGTATCGAACTAGGGCTTCGGGAAGGGGAAAAGTCAGCCCGCAACCTTTAAAATAAATCTCGTATACACAGAAGTAGCCGTCGCGGTGGCTTTCTGGGGACTCCGTGGGATCAGCTATCTGCGCCTCCGCCATAATTCCCGGCGGAATTCGGCAGAGTTCCTTCAATCATTCAAGGGATTGAAGGGTGCAGGAATATCATTAGGGCGGGTGCACTCGTCATTACTAGAACGCCTCTCATCAAAAGACGGAGACTCGGGTCTATCGGAATCAGAAGTCATCGGGAAGAATGAAAAACTCAAGTTCCAGGAAAAAGAAAAATTCGGCGAGAGAAGCAGAAGGAGTTTTAACCACGAAGAACAAGAGTAAAAGTAATAATGAAAAAGAAGGTTACCTCAGCTAGGTGATAATGATGGAACCGTCTTGGGAATCGTGGAAGAAGTGGGAAGGTTTTTCCCGCTTTAATAGTAAATAATTAATATACGGTCATGATGGCGACAGATGTAACGCGACTAAATATGAGTAGCGCCGAAATTAAAGGACTGATGAGATCTTGGCGGGAAATTAGAAGATTCTTCGGAACGCAATCTTTGGTCATTAAAGCATTTAAAGTCCTCCGAATTGGAATAGCACTTCGAAGAACTTGGGGGGCTAATTGTTGGTGTCGGATCCCGCACCAGATGTTCGGGACCAACCAAAGATTGCCACCTAATCAGGGTAACGGCCCATAAAGGATAAAGCCCATTAGATCCACAAGTCAAAAGAACAGTTGAAGTGGTTATCACCATAAGGAGAATCCGAAGTGACTGCACCTCAACACCATTCCGGAGACGGAAGTCATGGTCAAATCGGTCCAAGGACATTTGGGCCAAAAGGCGAGGCCCATGAAGATCAGAATCAATTCAAATTCAAACGTTGAGCATTAAAAAGTCAAAGATCAAAACGGACACATTTAAGAGAGAATAATTGTACTTAATTAGCCAATTAAATGCTG
>NW_003302552.1:14104170-14106384 GCF_000004255.2 Arabidopsis lyrata subsp. lyrata
TAGTAGGGCCTCCGTCTCCATTAGTTGCGTTCACAAGTGAGTCAGCCATGTCTCCCGGGACAATCAAGCTACCGGTCCCTGCCAAACGGGTGTCAAAGATCGTGGATTTTGTTGTCTTCGATAAGCCCACGGCTTACAACATCATCCTCGGGACTCCCTGGATTTATCAAATGAAAGCAGTCCCCTCTACATATCATCAATGTATCAAATTTCCAACATCAAGTGGAGTGGAAACAATTCGAGGAGATCAAGAAGCTTCACGGACGTATTATCTAGCTAGCCACCGTTTGAAGATCCAATAGCTAGCCACCTCGAGTTGATCTGTGCAATGGTTCGGGAAGACCGCGGGGAGCAGAAGCCAATTTACTACGTAAGTAAGTCAATGACGGATCCGCAAACCAGATACACAATGATGGAAAAACTCGCACTCGCGGTGGTGACTTCGGCTCGGAAACTACGCCCATATTTTCAATCCCATCCGGTTGAAGTATTAACCAACCAGCCACTCCGAACAATACTTCATAGTCTAAGTCAGTCCGGACGTTTGGCGAAATAGGCGGTGGAATTAAGCGAGTACGATATAGAATTCAAAAGCCGGATCAGTATGAAGGCTCAGGTTTTAGCAGACTTCTTGACCGAGCTACCAATACCTAGAACGATAGAGCAACCGGAGAACCAAACTTGGAAATTACATGTAGATGGGTCTTCAACAAAACAAGTATCCGGAGTGGGAATCAAGTTGGAGTCTCCAACATCAAAAATTCTAGAACAGTCATTCCGATTGTTATTCAATGCCTCCAACAACGAGGCAGAATACGAAGCCCTGATTGCCGGACTTCGATTGGCACAAGGAGTTGGAGCTAAGGAAATAGTGGCTTATTGTGATTCGCAATTAGTAGTTAACCAGTTTAATGGAGACAATGAGGCTAAAAATTAATTCGAAGTGGTGAAGGATCTAGACAACAAAGAAACCCTTGTCGTTAGCGCGGTGGTGAAGGATACCTCGAAGTGGTGAAGGATCTATCTAAAAATTTCTCGAAATTTGAATTAATTCGCATACCTCGGGGGGAGAATACAACTGCGGACGCACTTGCCACATTGGCGTCAACATCAGATCCTAAGTTAAAAAGAGTTATTCCAGTGGAATGCATTTCGGAGCGAAGCATTCAAGACAACAAAGAAACCCTTGTCGTTACAAGGTCGCGAGCAGCGGCACGTGACCGTGGCGAACCAGAGATCGAACCGCCACCCAACAAACAGAGGAAGTCAAAGGGATCAAACACATCTAACAAGGAACCGGTTGTCTTAGCAGGAGATGTGATTCCAGAAACAATATTAGAGACCGAGCCATTAATCGAGGAAGATATTCTAGAACTAAACGAGCATCCCGAACCAGAGCCACGAGTATTTAACAAGGTCGACCAAATTCCGGCTAAAGACTGGGGGGCTGACTGGAGGGAGCCAATAAAGCGCTACATCATGACAGGCGAGCTCCCAAAGAATAAGTGGCAAGCCAGAAAAATGAAAATCGTTAGCGCGGAATTTTGTCTATCAAAGGATGCATTATATAGACGAGGTGTCAGTGACCCTTACCTATTATACATTTTTGGGCCCGAAGTCGAAATCGTCATGAGCGAAGTACATGAAGGATTATGTGGGAGTCATTCATCAGGAAGAGCTATGGCTTTTAAAGTTAAAAGAATGGGATACTACTGGCCCACTATGATCACAAATTGTGTTAAATTCGCCCAAAGATGTAAGCGCTGCCAACTCCATACGCCATTGATCCATCAACCTTTGGAGTTATTCTCTTCCATCTCCGGCCCCATACCCGTTTATGAGGTGGTCAATGGACATCATCGGACCATTGCACAGGTCAACTCGAGGTGTACAATACCTTTTGGTCTTGACGGAATACTTTTCGAAGTGTATTAAAGCTGAGGCATATGTTGGTATCAAGGATTCGCCGGTGAAGACTTTCATTTGGAAAAACATTATATGTCGACATGGAGTTCCGTACGAAATAGTCACTGATAACGGGCCACAATTCATTTTACAAGAGTTTGATGCCTTTTGTGCGGACTGGGGAATCAAAGTCAGTTACTCTACTCAATGATATCCGCAAGGAAACGGTCAAGCTCAAGCCGCGTACAAGACGATACTGAGCAATCTCAAGAAACGTTTGATCATCTAAAGGGAGGATGGTATGAAGAC
>NW_003302552.1:14106870-14109878 GCF_000004255.2 Arabidopsis lyrata subsp. lyrata
ATATTACAACTCTAAAGTCAAAAGTAGGCCGTTCTTCGTGGGAGATTATGTGTTAAGGCGCGTTTTCGACAATAAAAAAAGAAGAAGGCGCCGGTAAACTCGGTATTAATTGGGAAGGACCTTACATTGTTACCGAAGTGGTTCGAAATGGTGTTTATAGGCTGAAAGACTTAGAAAATATGCCAGTCAAGCGACCTTGGAATGTGATCAACCTAAAGAAATTTATGTTTAAAGCTACACGCATTTTATATGTACATGAACTACGGTGTGGCTTGATCCCGAAATGGGTACGTAGGCAGCTCGGAAACGAGTTCAGCTATTAATAAAATTTTGTTTTATTTCTTTATTAAAGGAAAAGATTCGACTGAGCGAACAATTGAAGCAAATAAAGGTTCGGCTATGCGAACATACAAGAGATTGGAAAAAGAGCATTTATTCAAAAAAAAAAAAAAAGATGGAATGTCCCTCATCGTACACTTCGGGTTATGAAGATCTTGTTGATGAACAGAACACTTCAACTCCTTGACCAGCAAGGTCGAGGATTGGATTCATGCAGTCCGGAATTCGAGCAAAGTCAGAGATTCCAAGCTTGATCCATTCTCCAGGGTGAGATTCTAGGACGTGAAGATCTCTTGACACCGTAGTAAGCCTGTGTTGCATCCAGTTAATCCTCTTCCGGAGTCTCCTCTTTTCCAACGTAAGCTTCCGATGTTGAAGCGCAAGTGCCTCTATGAATGCCATCGCAGTTCCTTGGTCTCTGACTGGGAGATCCCTGATCAAAGCGCATGGAGCTCAAATCTGAGATCTGAAGATGCCGCGGGGTGGAAGAGGCCGCCTATTTAGCTCATTTGGAGCATCTTCGTTTATCATTCCAATCCTGGAAAAGTCGGGCATAGATTCCGAACATCGAAGGCTAAACTCCATACCTGCTAAAATGAAAAAAGAGTGGTGACGAGAAAAGAGAAGTTGAGACTATAATTTATAGGAATGTCATATTCCTAGGTAAGCTGCGGATTCTATCCTATGAATGGAGTGATTCGCGGAGAGATTTATGCCCATAAACCGATCCTGCATTAAAAGACGCATCTCCGAGAATATTTGAAGAGTAAGGAAAGTTGCAAATATTTCCATAAATAAAAAGGGGCTGAAGCCCATTATGAGTTCAAAGTAAGTGGAGAAGTTAGAGAACATTTATGGAAGAGGCTCAGGAACAGGCTCCTTCATCGCCGTTTTAGTTTTCGAAGTGGACGCCTTGTTCTTGGCGTCCACCTCGGAACAATCCCAAACGCGTTTCCGACTGGTACTGGCCTCCTCCTCGTCTTCTTCCTCGCTATCAGATGGAACGGTATGGACCGGAGCATTCATAGGACCCGGAACTCCTCTAGCACAGAGATACATCCGAAGCATCTTCGGGATCTCAGCAACAGAATCGAAGTTCCGCCATTCCCACTAAAAGGGATCACTTTCCAGAGCCCTTATCTTCCTCTTTATCCGAGCAATACGAGCCTCGAGTGTTTGCCTTTTGAGACCTAGCCGCTGCCTTTCCTCACACAAGCGACGGTGTTTGTCGGCGACCTAGCATAAAAGATGAATGAATAAGATGAAACAAAAAGTTTTTAATCAAAGACGACAGATATTAACCTTGTCAATAAAGTCGCAATCCTATTTCTTCTCCTTTGATGGAAAGTGAAAGACGGTGTGAGGGAAAAGAACGCCGGCCGGTTCAAAGCCGTCGCCGGACAAGAAGAGTGGGCTGCCGGGATCAATGGGGGCTACGTTTTCGTCTTCCATTAATGTGGTGTTATGAAGTTTCTTGAGGAAAGATCAAAGGCAAACAAGCTCTTATTTATAATAAGGTTAGAGTTTGTCTTGGGAATGAAAATTCAATAATGGTGGCGTGCCCAAATGGTTTAAACCATTTTTGGAAAATCGAGAAAAGGCAATTATTGCATTAAAGACGAGCCGCTTTTCCTACTTTCAAGAAATAAGAATTGAAAGAGCAACCGTCGCATTAACTACAAAAGTTTCTAAGGCCCAAGCCCAATAAATTTACCGAGTTGACTAAACCCGAAGTGGGGAACTCGCTTTAAGCCGAGCTCAGTTCTCGCATTCTTAAGAGAAAGGTCTGATCATCCTAAAAATCTCAAAAGCATAACCACAAGGCCACAAAGGGTTAAAAGCGGACTTTTCAAACCCGCACATAATTTTAACCAAACCCCCCTGGGGTCAAAACCTAGAAAGGTTTAAAAGCCTCCTCAGACAAATATCTTGTTCAAAAGAAACAATAAAGCCTCCTTAGGCAAAAACAAGTTCGAAATTAAGTTTTAAAATAAATGGGACAATTCCCAATTTAAAGTGGACGCAGCCACTACGGAGTAACAGCCACCTCGGACTCTGGCTCGACTGGTAAAGTTTCATTCGCCTCCTTGGCTGGTGCTTGGTCAGATGGGGCTCCTGGTCCGCCCTCCACAGTACAATCATCCTCCGGGGTGACCGCCGTTGCCGCAGGAACTTCGGGTGGGATGACATCTTCCGTCTCACTTGAGCCTGGGAAGGACAGTTCCAGTCAAATTTTTTTTTTTAAAAAAAAACATAAGGTGAGAAAAAGGTAGTAAGTGTCAGGAGCCAAGCGTTACCTGCCCAGTCTAGACCCGATTCACTTATAGGAGGCGATTCAGTGAAGAATTCCTCGAAGTCCTGCGGGTTGAAGGTCGAAGTGGGAAGAGCTGCCAAGCGACTCCGCTTTTCTGAAAGATTAGCCGACAATTCGCTCTTTTCTTGCTCCTCGGAGAAATCTGTATCATGGATTTGATCCAACATAATCAGGTTGCTCTCGTGCTCCTTGATTTCTGATTCCAAATCTGACCTAGCTTTCTCGGTCTACATGAAGCGGATGGCCCCTTGGATCAACTCTATCCCGCGTCCCTTAACCTCCTTTCTGGCTTTCGATGCTGACCTTGCCAACTCGAAATCACGCAATTTGGCAATTGCCTTGTACTTCGCGTTAC
>NW_003302552.1:14109978-14197478 GCF_000004255.2 Arabidopsis lyrata subsp. lyrata
GTTCAGGGTATCGACGGTTGATTCGGATTCATGAAGTCTACCCTGAACACCAGAAAGTTCATCCTGGAGTTTGTAATTCCGGTCATACTGGTCCTGCAGCTCCCCCTTTATCTTCGCAAGCTCGGATGTTAGACTGTCGACCTTGTCCTCCAGATCGTGCTTGGAGCCGGTAGAAGAGCTTAGTTCAGCCTCAAGAGCAGAAAGTTTTTTCTTCCACGCGTCAATCTCCTTTTCCCGACCAATGACCAGCCCCTCATAATGTTCAATCATGTCATTAAGCTCACTGTTAGCCTGGCATTATGCATAAAACCGGGATGGTGAGTCATTTCGATGAACGGCAGCACAATCGGAAAAATAAAGCGGAACTAACCCGCGATGAATGATGAGCATGAAGCAAATAGCGTTCACGAATCGCAAGGCACCACTTGTCGAAGTCTGGCAAGATCGAACCCGATCGGGTCTTGAAGCATCGAAAGACGCTGCTTTCTTTCTCCATAGCTGCGAAGGAGGAAGAGTTGTAAAAATTGGAATCTGAATAGAGATAGGAACTTTTAAGTATGCGTAAATCACCAAACCTGAAAGCGATTTGACTTGAGGGACAAGAGCAGGCTTTAACCTCGAGGAAGCATCTCGAGATTCAGAATCTCCCTTTTTAGGAGATGCGCTCCGGACAGTCTTTTCGCTGTCAGGCTGGGAAGAGGAACACATATCAACCGGTCGAGGAGGACCCATTGGTTCAGTAGGAGGGGATGATCGAGGTGAACGGTCAGTCTGGGCCCTTGACTTCTCCCTTCGCGGGGAAGAATCACTACGAGAGGACTTGTCTCTCTTCCTGCGAACCAAGTTCTTAAGAGGTTCATTGCTAAAATCATCTCGAAAAGGACGAGGTGAATCACGGCGAGGAGATCGGTCCCTCCGAGGAGAACGTGCGTCACGACGATCGCGACGAGGAGTTAATCTGAAAGAAGCGACGGATCTGGCTCCTTCGGAGCTGCCATCATCAACCAGCAGGGTCCTACTGTAGTCCTTCTTATCTATAGAAGCCGCGAGAAACTCTTTCTTCTCCTCACAAGCCTCAGCTATCGGCTTGGAGAGCACCTTACGCTTGGCCGCAAGGGCCCGAGATGACATCCCCTGAGTTGAGGGAGGAGGCGGAAGTTGGTGAAGTTGACCTGGGGGACTCATCCTGAGCCTGTGGTTGGCTTCTAAAAATCGTTCAAGAGTGAAAGAATTCCAAAGGGTTTCCCCTTCGAGAATTATTTTGAAGAATTCAACGAATGCGTCAGATGGGAGAGTCGGAGCGACGAAAGCTGCGAAATAAAACAATGGTTTTAGTCAATAAAGATAATAAAACAACCGGGAAAGATATGGGCGACCTACTCTCTACCAGGTTTCGCAGACCACTTCGAAGGGAGAAAATCTGCAAGATTTCCAATCGAAGCGGGAGTTTTCTTAATCAGAAACCAAGGATGGTGCCAATTTTCATCCTTGTTCGGAAGATGCGAAATGATGTTCCTGTTGGCGTTTGGATATGCTGAGAAATACCCCGTTTTCTTCGATGAACTTCTCACGCTTAGAAGCTCATTTAGCTCGTTGACTCCGATAACGTATCCGGCCTCCGCCGCGATTGTTATAATTCCAAGAATAGTACGAAGAAGATTGGGGGTAAATTGAGGAAGAGCGATTTCAAGAGCCGCTAGGTATCGAACTAGGGCTTCGGGAAGGGGAAAAATCAGCCCGCAACCTTTAAAATAAATCTCGTATACACAGAAGTAGCCGTCGCGGTGGCTTTCTGGGGACTCCGTGGGATCAGCTATTTGCGCCTCCGCCATAATTCCCGGCGGAATTCGGCAGAGTTCCTTCAATCATTCAAGGGATTGAAGGGTGCAGGAATATCATTAGGGCGGGTGCTAGAACGCCTCTCATCAAAAGACGGAGACTCGGGTCTATCGGAATCAGAAGTCATCGGGAATAATGAAAAACTCAAGTTCTAGGAAAAAGAAAAATTCGGCGAGAGAAGCAGAAGGAGTTTTAACCACGAAGAACAAGAGTAAAAGTAATAATGAAAAAGAAGGTTACCTTAGCTAGGTGATAATGATGGAACCGTCTTGGGAATCGTGGAAGAAGTGGGAAGGTTTTTCCCGCTTTAATAGTAAATAATTAATATACGGTCATGATGGCGACAGATGTCACGCGACTAAATATGGGTAGCGCCAAAATTAAAGGACTGATGAGATCTTGGCGGGAAATCAGAAGATTCTTCGGAACGCAATCTTTGGTCATTAAAGCATTTAAAGTCCTCCGAATTGGAATAGCACTTCGAAGAACTTGGTGGGCTAATTGTTGGTGTCGGATCCCGCACCAGATGTTCGGGACCAACCAAAGATTGCCACCTAATCAGGGTAACGGCCCATAAAGGATAAAGCCCATTAGATCCAAAAGTCAAAAGAACAGTTGAAGTGGTTATCACCATAAGGAGAATCCGAAGTGACTGCACCTCAACACCATTCCGGAGACGGAAGTCATGGTCAAATCGGTCCAAGGACATTTGGGCCAAAAGGCGAGGCCCATGAAGATCAGAATCAATTCAAATTCAAACGTTGAGCATTAAAAAGTCAAAGATCAAAACGGACACATTTAAGAGAGAATAATTGTACTTAATTAGCCAATTAAATGCTGTTTTTCTATGTATAAATATAAGGGCCAATGGCCATGTAAGGGGGATCTCTCTCGGGAGTAAGAAATACTACAGCAATTCTTGTAACAATTCATAAGTTTTTTACATATTTATTTTTGTCCCTCAAGAATAATCTTTCCTACTTAATAAAATACTTGAGTGTGTGAATCCGACATCCACACCCACTACATTTGTTGTCTTGTTTCTCCAATCTGTGTGGCCAAGGACACTGCCGGACTTGGAATTCGAAAACAACTTATATGTATTGGTTTTGTTATTATCATCTAAGAACCCTATTGTTAATCCTTTCTTTGACCACGTATTATCATGCCTCACCTATGGAGAAAACGTGGTCCAAGTCAATCCCTTTTTTGGAGAAACTATATATCACCTCCTCCTTTATGGAGAGAACCCTATTTACAAGCTCTCGATTTTGGCTTCCTGCTTCAACTTCGGGTATGCAATCGATGATCCTTACCTTTGTCACACTTTGTGTAAATCTTCTCGCGTCGGCGAGAACTAAGGTCTTGGACTCTTCTTCAACGTCACTTTGTCTTATGACCGTGACCATTTCCTCACCTCCCGGATTACCCGTGGAAGTGTGTTCGATCCACCATGGAGTTGCTTATTCCGATCTGCTCGTTAGATTTGGTCTTCAAGCGTTTATGGATCACAAGTCGAATTATTCTATCTTTCTTTATGTTGTCTTTGAACCTTTGATTTCCTTCCTCTTGTACTTGGATTTGTTTTGCTTGGATGCATGAATGAAAATCAAGTCTTGTTTTGCCCCAAAAAAAAAGGTAGTTAGAAAATGTTTAGTTTGGCAATATTAAATATGTTAACACTTAATAATCTTCAAAAAGGGGTTGAAGATAAGCCGCATGGAAACTGGAGTAACACTGGAGTTGGTGTCGTCTGAAATTATTGGAAATTATCTGAAGAACGGACAGTTGGACATTATAACCAACTAGCTAGATACGACTTATTTCTTTTTTGCTGTCTTTAACATTCTTCCTCGTATGATCTTATTCATTAATTCTTTTTGCAATGAGAACTATTTTATCATCTTAAATTATACACGATATTGTTCATTTGTCCCACGTACGTAGAAATCAAGTGACAATAGAAAGTTGGTCAATGACGGACGAGAGACGGCTTAGATCCTAAACCTTTTGCCATGCTTGTGCGTTTCCGAAAAACAAGGGCATTATTTTACATAATTAACATTTAATTTTATCATAAAACGTAGTGTAAGAGAATGAAAGAACTAATCACGTTCATTTTTATTTAGTTGTGAACATTATATAGTTATATATTTATATGCCAATTCTGAATTAGTACATTTTATGTCAAATCTTAAGAATTTGAATAATTGTGCCGTACAAACTAATTGGTTAGACTTAAATTAAATAGTAGTTGAATATAATCCATCATTGTGTAAAGTACAAAATAAATGAGTAAATTTAGCGTTGAATTATAGCGCCATGTTTTTTTTTTTTTTTTTAGAATACGTGTTTCGTTGTAAGTGTTCCCAATAATGTTAAATTTGGAAAATTTAAATGGTGCATTGATATATTCTTGTTATATTATAACATATAGTTGGGGTTTAAAACTTTAAATGCAAATGAAAGAAACTGGAACTTGTAGTTTACAAATTTGTCTACAATTTTCGTGTTATCATCAGGTTTAAATTTGATATAATGTGTGTTTGAATTATAGATGAGCATAAAATGCTGAAAAAATATTACCAAAATTCAGGAGTCAGCATAATGCAGAAATGAAATTAAAAATCATGTTCCGATGAAACAAAAAAAGGGTACACATAGCAAATGTACATGCATGTCTGCGCCAAATATGAATACAAGATTCATTTAGGGGTGTTGGTGCACGTCGATGTATCTACCTTAATATCTTAAAGTTAAACCATTCATTCAATAGATTTGGTCTGCGAAATCTAATTATGTGGATTCTATAAACTAAAACATAATTTATCTAATGGAATGGACTAAAGACAGTATACTGAACTTTTAGTTCTAAGTGACTTCGTTTATCTCATTTGAATCCAAGAAAAAATACGTACTTTAACAATTTAATTTAGTGTTAGAGTTTACATGGTCTAATAGGTGATACAAAGTGGTATAAATTTCTTTATCTAATAGAGAAAGCAACAAACGATATTAACTCTTACGTAACAATTTTTGTATCGCTTTTGTGATTGATAATTGTTATAATTGTTAAAGCGGTATATCTCGTACTGAACCGGAACAGAGTTACCAATCAAAGCCACAAATTTAATAAAGTTTGGAACTTCTTCAGTATTTGAGGCATTAAAATTTATGAGATATATTAAAAGTTTTAGTATATATCACAAAATACTAAAAAGGTTATTTGGTTTCTGTACAAAAAATAAAACATGTTGTAAGTTCAAAAGACTTGCAAAAGATAAACAAATACACATGAGAGTCATTTGAAATTCAACAATATTGAATAAGTTTCTTATATAAAATTAGTCACACAAAATAATCTTCTAACATAAGTTTCTTGCTAAGAGAACAAACGAAAAAAAGAACATGCGCATAACATGGTTACCCAAGTATTCAAAGAAACACTCGTCCAAATAATAATGCGAGTACCACAAGTTCCTTGCCCACCCAAAACCAACAACAATCCGAGAAAAAAAATAATTCCATAAAAAAAATTATTGTTTTCTTCTAAATAAGCTGATTTCTACCCTTTTCTGCATTTAAAGGAGGATTGGATTAGTAACTTCTCGAACGTTTCTTCCTCTAAAGGATTCAGAGTTACAGTGTTATCGATTAAGGAATACGTCTGTCAGTTAAGTAAAGAAAAAGAAAAAATATGTCAAATCTAGAGATATTGATTTCGATATTTCAAAATTCTATATTATTCATCAAAATAAAAATAAAATAAAATACCGCGTCTCTCTTAATTTTTTTTCAAATTGAATTAGGATTTTTTATTCTTTTAACTAGACATGGACAAAATATTCGTTAGATTCGCTTCGATTCAGTATTCGATTTGATTTGATTCGAAAAATCCGAATATCCGTAAGATTTTGGAGTAAAACAAATAGAAAAATATAATATTCAGTAAAACCGGAGCAAATACCAAATACTGTTTTTAAAAAAGTTGGATATCCGCTTCGATCCGTATTTTCCTATATATATTAGAATATATAATTATGTATCTATATACATATCATAATATAGTTTGTGTATTTGTATATTTTAGGCTTATGTTTTTTATGTTAAGATGTTACTTTGATCATTTTTCTTTTATGTTATGTTCTGATCAGTGGTATTTTAAACTAGCGGGTTTTGGTTTTTGGAATTAGTTTGATGGCATGCTCTTGATCGGTGATATAAAACAATGGTTACGTTTTTTTTTTGGGTACTTATTTTGAAAACATATCAGACAAGAACTTTAAATATCTGATATTTTCTTATTTTCTATAGTTTATAATTTTTTTTTAATATTTAGATGTATCGAAGCGGATATCCGCATATATCACAAAAAAAAATCTGGATATTCGAATTTCCGGATATCCGGAAATTTTCGAATCAAATCAAATCACAAAATCGAGTATTCGGTTGTGACGAATCGAATATCGAATATCACAAAATTTCCGGATATCCGCTTCATGCCCATACCTATTTTTAACACTGAAACAAATCAAATAAAATCCAAAAGTGTTACATGAATCCAAATCTTAAAGGAGTAAACTAGAGAGGTAAACAAATCTAAAACAAACTGAATTAGGATTTTTATCTAGTAGGATTATAAACAAATCTATTAGCTGAAATAAATATGGAACCTGTAATACATAATCACGAATTCTTTTTTTTATCTGCACATAATTTCCAAAAGTAAAATAGATAAATGATAAAACGCAAGTTTTTTACTTTTAACTATTAAGTCATAAGTTTCTTTGGAGTTTCTTCTATTGTAGTAGTAGTTTTTTTCTGTTAGAAGTTTATATAACAATAAAAATTACTACATGATGTCAAAAAAATAAAAAATTACTACCTATACATAGATAATACCGCAAGTAAAACAAATTGCCAATATTGTTATAAAAAAAAAAAAAGGCAACATCAGCATTAATTACAAATTCTAATTAGAATCCAACCTCCTATTTTCTTTTCTTGTATTATTCAACTAACCACATCTTCCTTCTGATTACCATAACTTACTATTCCTATTAAATTATAAAATAGAAAAATAATCTCTCTGTTATAAATACAAATCCCCACATCAAGTATTTTGCTATTCACAATCTCTGTTTATTTCGATATCACTTTAGAAACATGTCTCCGAAGTTTCTCCCGTGGTTGAGCCTAGTCGCTCTTCTTTGGCTTCAATCTTTCAATGGCACCAACTTGAGTTTCCCTGCTTATTCTTCACAGCTTAAAGAGTTTCTCAAAATCTCTCAGTTTAAGCTTAATTATCTCTCTTTCGCCTCTGACGCTGGAAAAGTCCTAGGTTTTATCTCCGGTATCGCCGCCGTTTATCTTCCTCTTCCTCTTGTCCTTCTTGCCGGAGGTTCATTAGGGTTTGCCGGCTACGGTCTCCAGTATCTCTCCATCGTCAGGAAGATGTTTACTTTATCGTTTTCTCAGATGTGGTGTCTGAGTTTCTTGGCCGGGAACAGTATCTGTTGGATCAACACAGCTTGTTACATCGTCGCAATCAACAGTTTTCCGGTGAACCGTCAAGTCGCCGTGGGGATCACGGCAAGTTATCAAGGTTTGAGTGGGAAAATCTACACCGACATGGTCCACACTTTGTTTCACACGTCTCAACGCGAAGAAGCTTCGGGTTATCTCTTGCTTAACTCTCTAGTTCCATTGGTCGCTTGCCTCGTGACGGCTCCTATGTTGATGAGACACGGAGGAGACAAAACGACGTCGTTTTCTGGTGATGTTAAAGTCGGTTTCATCGTTTTGTTCGTCCTGACTATAGCCACGGGGATTTACGCCGTGGCTACGAGTCTTGTCTCGGCTCCTGCGGTTTTAGTTCTTGTAGGCATTGCTCTGTTTCTTCTTGCTCCTCTTGCTATACCAATTGGAGTTGGATTGGAAGAGCTCATGTCCTCTAGAAAAACTCAACAAAAGGTACAAGATCTTGAAGCTCCTCCCGATAAATTTTATTTCGAAGAAGAAGATCACACGAAAGAAGAAGAAGAGTTTGAGAAGGAAATAATTGGAGTTAAAGAAGAAGTCGAGTGGACACAACTATGGAAGAAACTCGATTTTTGGATATATTTTGGACTTTATTTGTTTGGTCCAACGGTCGGGCTAGTGTTTATGAATAATCTTGGTCAGATCGCTGAGTCTCGTGGCTCCACCGCGACCAGTTCCTTGGTCGCTCTCTCGTCGTCGTTCGGGTTTTTCGGCCGCTTGCTTCCTTCGTTACTCGACTACTTCTTCTCTAGGTAAAAATCACTTACTTTTTTTTTTTTTTTTTTTTTTTACCCTTTTGATTAATTACAACCTAATCAATTATATTCCTTAATAATACAACCACGTTGACCTAACAAGGCTAGCACGTAAAATTATAACATATGTTGCATTCTTTGCATCTATCTACGTGTTTGGTCTCATTCATCGAACAACCTTCGACAAATCGACACCTTCTTTATAATCAATCTCCTAATTACTCGGAAAAATTAATATTTATTCTAATATTTTGTTTTACTTTATTCATTATAGGAACAAATACATGCCATCAAGTCCGGTTTCTATGGCGGGTTCACTGGTAGCAATGGTAGCTTCGTTTCTCCTCCTCCTCATCGACTCTGATATCGCTCTCTACATAAGCACGGCGATGATCGGCATCTTCTCCGGAGCCTTGACTTCACTCTCCGTCACAATGACGGCAGAGCTTTTTGGGACGAAGCATTTTGGAGTTAACCACAACATTGTTGTCGGAAGTATTCCCCTTGGATCTTTTTCTTTCGGTTTGTTAGCCGCTAAAGTTTACCGCGACGGAGCCGCCCTCTATGGAGACGATGGCAAGTGTTTTGGGATGCATTGCTTTCAAACCACTTTGGTATTTTGGGGAATGCTCTGTTCGATCGCAGCTCTTCTCGCCGCCGTTTTATATGTACGCAACCGCAAGTTCTATTCGCAGAAGCCGTAGAAGAAGGAGAAGAAGAACAACAAGAAGTTTTGATGGCAAAACGTAGCGTTTTCCGTTGGCCTCAAGCAACCGCAATTTTGTTGGTAGCATCCGTAATTATTTATTTAACCGATGTAAACCGGTTTAAGAGTAACCGACGGTCAGGTTTTTTTGTATATGGGTTAGTCGAAGATGTAAAAAACTAGATAGAGTAACAATAGTATATACATTGAATCATTGATCGAGATTTTATAAAGATCATTTTTAATTATTATTCTTAATAATTATTTGAGAGCAAATTCAAAAAAAAAAAAATTTGGCTGAGTTAGTGCTAGATCATTTATGTATCTGAAGAATTTAAAACGACTTTGTTTGATTATTAGTGGAAAATAGGACTTGACGAAATTTCGGGTGAGTCTAATTATTATATGCCACAATAATATTCTGTTGGTACGTAGTTGGTGTTCTTGTTGGTTCGAACGTGGGTTCTTATTTAAGTAAATTGGAATTGTAATGTGAACCAGGTTTTATGGGACCCCAACAATAATCAATAAACTTTTTCACCTAAATCAAATTATTTGCATTACTCTATGATGTCCAGATATTTTTATTGGTAAGTGATTTATTAGACGTCGGTTTTGCGAGAGTGACGACGTGAACGTTTTCACCCACAGAGGGGATCTAAACCAATATATGGTCGAGATCAAGACATGCATGATTTATTTTACGCAGCATTTAAGATTTGAGCTTCATACCTATATTATATACGATTGATGCCATCAAACATTTCCATTGAACGTTAAAATCCAAAGATCTAAGATACAATTGTTAATATAAGCTAGATACAAACACACACAAAAATACACATTTTTTTAACTAAGATATATATGATTAATTTTCATAATACTGACCAGGTGTAAATAACTTGGAGATGGATAAATATATCATTCTTTTAAATTTGTTGTCATGATCAGTGGTTAACTCCACGAAACAACTTACAATAAATGTTACCATACGTGGCCACTGAAGTGGCCTGGCCAATTTTACACTCACAGTTTTATAAAACAAGATCTGATGTATTATTAATTTGAATAGGTTAATAGTGATCATTTACTCATTAATTCTAGTCTAAACTCAGAGAGCCTTGTAAAAAATTAACCAAATTGCATACGGTCTTTAACATGAGTACATGACTACTAGCTAGCATGTACCATCTTGACCCATTGTGGTAGGTAGTACAAAAAAAATTTATAAACATCTTTTGAATCATGATTAAAATGTTTGTGGCCAATTTCAATTTCAAGGTGAATAGTTATTCGAATAGTGTCCATATATATAATTCGTCTCAAAGGAGGTTTAATGACTTTGCCAAAGTATTTTTAGATAATTTAGAGGGCAAAATGTGTAACAATTATTGTGGACTTTCAAAGTCCGTTATATGTAGTCCTTAGCCAAAGGATATTCTAAAATCCTATTGTGATATGATTAAGATATTTTGACCATTTAATTATTCATGTTTATCTATACTAATATTTGGGAAGTACATCCTAAGAGTCATAACTTAGATTTTGTAAGATATTACAATATATGCCATTATATAATTCTAATCATAAAATTTATTCCATAGTTTATTAACTTAACACAAAGACTGTATAGTTCATGGCTCAGAATAGCATTATTTGTCTTAGCCTCAAAAAAATGAATAGTTTTAAGTTAATAAAGGTTATAGTCATTGATTTACATAATGCGTTGTTTTTAATAAAATGATATTTATTACAAAAATGTTTTGTATTTTCAATTTGCTGAGAGACATTAAACCCTTTTTAACTTATTTGACCAACAAAATATTCTTAAATTTAGTATCAATTACTTGTTTTGACCATACTAGTTATATCTTTAATTAGATCCTGCTTTCTTCTTTATCTTTTGTTATCAGTTTCAAGAAGAACAAACTTACAAAATAAGAGAACCAGCATGGTTCAAAAACCAACTCACTCCTACAGAAAACAAAGCTCTTTCCCTTATAAATTACCAAAGACATTTCAAATTCAACAAAGTAAAAACAAGAAATCAAAATAATTTTCACAATGTATACATCTAAAACCTTAGTGTTTGGTCTTTTCGTTGCAACACTCCTCGTGTCTTGCAATGCGGCTGCAAACGCCACAATGCAGCCGCTTTTCCCAGCGATTCTAATCTTCGGGGACTCAACCGCAGACACAGGCAACAATAACTACGATTTACAAACCATCTTCAAGGCTATGCATCTTCCTTACGGAGTTGATCTCCCCGGCCATGAAGCGAGCGGAAGATTCTCGAATGGAAAACTAATCTCTGATATCATTGCTTCCAAACTCAACATTAAAGAGTTGGTTCCTCCATTTCTACAACCAAACATCTCCGACCAAGACATTGTCACTGGCGTCTGTTTTGCATCCGCGGGTGCGGGCTACGATGACCGGACCTCACTCTCGAGCAAAGCAATCCCAGTCTCACAGCAACCAAGCATGTTCAAGAATTACATTGCTCGTCTGAAAGGTATCGTAGGGGACAAGAAAGCGATGGAGATCATCAACAACGCTTTAGTGGTCATAAGCGCAGGGCCTAACGACTTCATCTTGAACTTTTATGATATCCCCACGAGGCGTCTCGAGTATCCTACTATCTATGGTTACCAAGAGTTTATCCTCAAGAGGCTTGACGGTTTTGTCCGGGTAAAATCTCATATATTTTGTTTTTCTAGGTTTAAGACCAGTAGTTGATATTTCTTTGAGTTATGTTCTTATATTTGTCGTGTTGAGTCTCTAATCTTTTTCTATTCTGTGTCCAGGAGCTTTATAGTTTAGGTTGCCGAAATATTGTGGTCGGAGGGCTACCTCCAATGGGATGTTTACCGATCCAAATGACCACAAAAATGAGAAACATATTGAGATTTTGTGTGGAACAAGAGAACAAAGACTCCGTTTTGTACAATCAGAAACTAGTAAAGAAACTGCCTGAGATCCAAGCGTCTCTACCCGGAAGCAAGTTCCTTTACGCCAACGTCTACGACCCATTAATGGACATGATCCAAAACCCTAGTAAATACGGTATATACCATATCCAATAATCTTCCTTGTTCCACAAGTCATCTAAATCTCAATCTCACTAATTTATGCAATATGAACTCATCGGTGTACAAATGAAAACAGGATTCAAGGAGACAAAGAAAGGATGTTGCGGAACAGGATACTTGGAAACGGCCTTCATGTGCAATCCCTTTACAAAGACTTGTCCGAATCACTCGGATCACTTGTTTTGGGACTCAATTCATCCCTCAGAAGCTGCTTACAATTACATTGGCAACTTTGTGGATGCTCAGATTCGAGGCTGGATTAAGGCTTAAGCCAATAAACATTACGAAATTAATCAACTAAACAATGTATTTTGTCTTGGGATTGACAAGGCACGTAGTTATGGCCCTATAGATGCTTTGTATTGGACTACGATTAGATTTTCTTTAAATTTACTCTAATATTAATATAATCTACATTCAATATTTCCCCATATTACAATTTTGTAAAAGAAAAAAAAAACACTTCTTTTCATTTTCTACGAGTGGAAAGAAAGTCCAAAAGAATGTTCTACAACTTATGAAAGCCAAGAGTCAAGGGACAATAAATTCCAATAAAAATCGAATTTAATGATCATGACGACGACATGTTGAGACGAAGATTTGCTGCATCGTCAAAGGATTAAATCAAAACGAAGAGTGTGACTGAGAGAAACGTTACGAAGCAAAGTAAAAAATGAAACATACAATGAATGATTACACGTCTTCATGTCATGTATAATGTAACCCCAACATTTACTCATTGCTAACTTCCCTACTTAATTGATATTTATTATGATTTTGATATCGTATGACTTATGAGTTATGATACAAACAAAACAAATCTGACGCATGATTGACGTCAGATATGACGCCATTCGGCCATCGGGAACTACAAGTCTCTTTCTCCAATTTTTAGGACAACCAAATTTAGCATGGATACATATCGTCTGAATTTACTTGTGTTTGTTTGTGTGTTCGACTTCTTTACTTTATGTCCTAAAATAAAAGATTGAAAATCAGAACAACTTTTAGTGATTTATGGAATTTTTTTCGTTCATTTATACACAACCTTCACTACTTACTTATTCATACTAGATTTTAATCTGCAATACACCGCAGAATGATTTAATTTTAAAGTTAGTATAAAAATATTTTGTAAATTGTATATCCTTATAACATATTTATTTATATTATAGTTTACAATTGTTATTAAGTAACAGTTGATCACGAGTCCACGAGATAATTATTAATAAACTGAGGATTTAACCCGTATTAAAGCGGTATATAAATATTGATTCAAATTCGTCCGTCATATAAATCTTTTCCGAAATATAACATGTTCCGTAATTTCTTAACCCGTCCCGTGATTTGTTTTTATTTTAAAATTTAATGATTTTTATTATATATAAAAGTTTACAAATCATATTATCCTCTAAGACTACGGGACATTATACCACGGGACAATTTTTGGTTTTATACAATCTTTTCTAAATGAGACTGATTTAATATGTCTAATATTTGTGGTATTAAAAAAAAAAGATTTAATCCGTATTGAATGGTGGATTAATGATATTTTAATCTTTTTATTATTGTTGATTCAAAAACTCATCCCGCCAAACCCGTCCGGCAAAAAACTCATTTATTTTATTAATGTTCTTATTTATGATATGATTCTGAAACATTGTCTAAATATTTTAATCGATGTAGAACGTTGAACACACATTTTCGTCAATTGGATAATATATGTCCGTTTTTAAAATTTCGAATCACAATATATGTAGAAAAAAAATTGATTTTTTTTTAGGAGAATCATAATTATAAATCTTAATCAAATCTTCTAAATATCTAAATTATTAAATATTGAATATCCGGTGTATGAGTTGGGTTAAATATAACCCGACCCAACAAATTTTTTGTGAAGGATTTTTTGAAACGGGTCGGATATCCAAATAACCCGGAAGCATTTTTACCCACCCGTCACCAAAGTGTTGCAAAAATACTAGTATAGATTTGTCTACGAAATCATGTTTACTTGTTCCAGATGAGCCAATAATCTTAAGAGAACTTTGTGTTTGCTTTTACAATTTACAACAAACAAACAAAAACAGAGAGACCTTAATCTGAATCAAAAATAATGTGAAGTGAAGAAACTTTAGATGCTTCTTATAAAAGTTTCTTAGATTCAATGTAAATGAAACAATAAAACATAAAACATTTAATCAAAGGTGCACAAAAAATAGATGTGACTAATGTTAAGACTCTCATAGAGCCTGATGAATAGGTACTGAAACAGAACTCAATTCTTCATCATCTTCTGTCTTCTTCAAATTCATCCATGGTTTCGCGGCTTTCCACTCCTCCCAACCTTTCCTTACATCTTCCAATTCCTCGTCTATCAAACCATCATTCCTATCTAAATGCTCCACCCACTCTTTCCATGGAGATTTCTCAGAATCCAAGAATCTACTCACCTGTGGAACCATCACTGCTCTGTAAAACTCCTCTATATCCTTCTCCACTTCTTCTGATTCACCCGTTGCTTCCATCCCCGGCCTCTCAGGCAATCTACGCACTTCGAAACTGTTTCCTCTCAGGATCAGTACTTCAGATGGAGCAAGAGGCAAAACGATTCTTGTGAACTTGTTTAGAGATAGTCTTATGATGTCTCTAGGAAGCAGCTCTCTCTTCACTGCCACGGCCGTTCCAATCATCTTCCGTATCTAACTTCCAAACAAAAATAACAATGATAGTGATTTAGTTACGCTACTATAAGCAATCCATGTTACTGTATCATTATGTATATATACATTACCTGATGTAACATGAATGATTCTCCCCATATGGAGATCTCGACAAAGCCGAATCCAAGTGAATTCTCTAGCTTTCCACTACGACATCGAAACACTTTTCTGAAATGAGCACCACTCAGCTTATCTGTCTCATCTGGCTCGTACAGCCATTTTGCACGACTGTTCACCTGAGAATTATCAGAATCAGGAGGAACATGTTCATCAGATTCGCCATCCATTTCTTTTTCTTCTTCTTCTTCAATTTCTCTGTGGTTCTCCTCTGTAAACTCTGATTCTGATGCTTTGATTGATTTTGGTATTCTTGGAGGGCGTCCGTTTCTTTGCTTTATTTTTTGTTCCGATTTCCTTCTGTATCGTGACCGCTGTGTATAGTTATGGAAAGGATATTCACCCTACAAGTAAAAAAACAATGCCAATGAAGCAAAAATGTAATAAAACATGAAGTCTCTGATAACCAAAGAAACGATGCAAAGCTCTCACCTCAAATTCATTTAGAATTTTATTAAAATCCGTAATGTGATAGTCAATCTCATCTGAAGTAAAGCTATTCTTGATCCCAATAACATCGACAGGGAGGAGATAAGAATATTTCCGCAGCGTACACTCCCTTCGGGGATCAAATCTCCTGTGAATATACAAAGCTTTTCATTGTGAGTCAAGTATGAGGTTGCAACCTATCAAATGATAAAAGTTCTCACTCACCTATTTGACGGTAAAACACTGAAAACTCTGATATTCTCGGGAAGATGTTTGCTAATGCATTTAGCAAGAACAGTGCCCTGAGGATCATCCTTCCACGCCGTCTCAGGGATCTCCATTTTCAGCGATATTGACGTTGCCAAAGAATGAACCTAAAACAAGTTACCAACAAACAACAATCAAAGACATACACAGTGCATCAGAAGACGATCATCAGTAGCTAATGGAACAGAGCAAAGAAAAAAGCTTACTCCTTTATCAGTTCGACTACTTCTAGCCCAACCAATCTTATGAAGATCACCATAGTTACTATCTCTAATCCCACCTGCCTTATATATAGCAACTTCCAATTCACCCTCAATAGCTACAAATTCAAGATGTACATAAAAACATGATCTTAGAGATGTACAAGGTAAAGAACCATGAAATTGGACATTGCAGGAAGTAATAGAAGAATTAGGGTTTAGGGTTTAAGCTGAGATTCACTGTCGAGAGTAAAAATCCAAACTTTAAGACGAAACACTTACTTTTGAGAGAAGGGTCGTCTCTTTGAATCTGCAAACCTGAAAATGGAGGATAAAGTCAGAAACTTTGTACAGAAGAATGTTTCAATTCATAATCAAAATCAATCAGGAACTAAAAATGTTACCTCTGTAATCAGTACCCACGTATCCAATTCGAATGACGACCTTCTTCTTCCGATATGATTCCCATTTATCGGCGAGAAAGTTGTCGGAAGAAGACGGTGAGAGTGAAGTAGACGACGGCTGAAATGCGGCGGAGGAAGATAATCGTACTAACGCTGGTGTGACCCGAATAAGTCGGGTCGGGTACCAGAAGACCCGAGAAGGAATTGGAATTCGTAGAAACGAGACTGCCATGAAAGAAACTGGGCTAAGTTTCTAGAAAACGAAGCGAACATAAAAAAGCTCCGGTGAATTCTTCTTTTCTTCTAACTAGGCGCCGGTTTTCGTCATATAAAACAACGTGTAGTTTTTAGATATATACTGAAAACATCACGACGTTGAGCTGTCCAAGGGAAAACTATAAAACCCTCTCGGCTCACCTCCATTAAACGCTCCATCATCATCACCTTCGTTTCTTCTCTCGCTTCCTTAGTCCATCTCCAAAACTTTGAAGATAGTAAAGTTCAAAATTTAACTGGTGATAGACGATCATGAATGATGCAGCCATGCATATATGAAGGTAGTGTTCTTCTTCTCTGTATGAATTAGCCAATGGGTTTTTTTTTGCATGTTAAATCAAATGGATCCTGAAACCAAAGTCACCAAAATGCTTGTTTTTGTTTTAAAATTAGCGGGAGGGTTTATTAGGCAAAGGCTTGAGACCAGAGGATGTAGAACAGCGTCCGGGTGTGTTTAGTGGGACGGTTGTTGGTTTATGTATTTTTTTAGTGAATCACTAAGTGTTCTGCTTCCATGGTAGGTATATGTGAAGCTTGTATATGTTTCCATCACCTCTTGTGTTTGGAAAAGAGTATGATAGCAGAGTAGCAGACGAGCCTAACTGCACTCACTCAGCAAAAGAGGTCAAAAAGGGCTAGTCTGTCTGATAAGGCACATGAACATGATGAAACCTACTCAGGCTAAAGAACAAGCCTATGAAGATGAGAAGTACGAAGCAAATCTCTTGAAACACTCAAAAAGACAACCCCGACAAATAGGTAAACCTGTAGCTAGACAAAGAGAACTCTCAGAAATGATCTTCCCGGCAGGGACATGATCGGTCTATACAAAACAGTCTTACTCTACTGTCTAACCAAAGAAATAACAAGAACGAAGTAAGACGATTCAGCTTGGTGGTGCTCAACTGACAAAGGCTAGAGTAGAGCTAGAGCAGTTAAACAAGTTGCAGAAACAAGTGGATTGCCTCAACAGGAAGTCGAGAACGATAAAGAATATACAGTAACGTCCACGAAATCGGCGGCTGTGATTGAAACCGCAGTTAACCACCAAGGAGACTGAACATAAAGCAAACACAAGAGCTCAAAGAAGCAAATGTCAGCTTGGCCAGCATGATCTCCGTGCCTGTTCAAGAAAACAGTAGATGTATATTCTCATCAGGAAACAGTGAATTCAACGCGTCTGAACTCTACGAGAAATTCCCAGAGGATCTCAGTACCGATTCCGAAAAGGCGAAAAGAGTAGTTCATGTTTTTGCTTTAAGTAGACTATCAAAATCCTTTGATCCAATCTGTTTCACTACTCAAACAGAGAAACACTAAAGAAGTGGTATATAACATCAATAGCTATAAGAACTCTATACCAAAAACACCAACAAGTGAATGAATTACAACAGTTTGCTCTTATTGATCTTCATGAATGTTGCGAATTGCAGCAGTGATTTTCTTACAATCAAACTCCATCGTCTTCATCCAATTCTCAAAATCTCCAATCTCCTAACAAAATCAAGTAACCAAAAAACACACAGATCCATCATTGAACAACTAAAGAAGACGAAACGAGATTTGAAGATCGTAGAGAATGAGAAAACCTTAACGGCGCTATTAACGGCGTGAGTGACGGCAAGCCATTGATCCATTTGTTTGCCGAATTTCGCCACCGTAACCGCAAGATTCCTAATCTCCGACTCAATCCGTTTCTCGTTCACGAAACACTCTTCCACTCCTCCGTTCACCGCCTTCACTAGCAGATCCGCCGTTCTCGCCGCGTGTCTGATCGCTTCCTTCCTCGATCTCTCTGTTTTCCATTTTGTGTCTCTGTGAATCTCACTTTTTTATCCTCGATTTTTGATCGGAATTAGCTAGGAATGAGTCGATTTACGTACCGGTCTTTTCCCGGAGCTGTAACGACGATCGACGATTGTCATCGATTAGCTGTAAGAGACTCGATTCCAATGTTCCAGTCTCTTCTTCCGTTTTCTCCTTCTCTGAAAAAGGTAACACACGCCCACGCGCCGCCGAGAGTGACATCGGCGTATTCAATATCTCTCTCTCCGGTGAATTGGTTCGTGTCGTATCGTATAAAACAGATATGTTCCAGTACGCGCCGTTTTTTTCCAAGAAAACGTCACGCATTTCGTTATAAAATACTGATTATCTTAAAAACAATGTTTTTATTTTTATATTTGTTATTTTGAGTTAAAAAATTAAGGGGGTGTTATTGGTTCCTAATTTACATGGAATTTTGATGACTTTAATAAAATCATAGAAAGTAAACAAATGAAAGATTTTAAACTACTGTTAGAGAGTTTTTGAGAGTTTTCTATAATCTTGTTGATTAGTATTTCATAATCTTGTAAAGTTTTCCAAACAATCTCTCTATTTTCATGATACTTTTCATGACTTTGTTTTGTGAAGAAAAGCGTAAAAAGTCATAAACCAATAACATTATAATTTAATTCATTAACAATCATAGATTCTTTTGTTGTAATTGAATAACACAAAACTTTTAATGACTTTGTAAAAGTATGAATCCAATAACTCCAGATTTATGAAGATTTTAGATTACTTTTTACAAATCTTAAACTAATAACACCAAACTTTAACAAACTTTTAAAAAATCTTGATTGAATAACAACAGATTCTACATAACATTTAAAGTCACTCAAACTCTATTTAAATCACAAACCAATAACACCCCCTAAGGCCATTTTTGAGAGTTTATAAGTTGTTTTTAGATTATAGATTTTGGTTTTAATATTTTAGATTTTGGTTTTTATAATTTTCCATTTTTCCTCAATGATATTTTTAGTGCTTTGAATTTTAATAATAATATTTATCTTTTTTATCTGCTAAAAAAGTTGTACTAGACTTTTTTTTTTTGCCAAAAAGTTGTACTAGACTTTGTATCACCAATCGGATCTATATATTTATAACGATCTAAGAAAATATGTACATATATACATATAGAATAATACTTCCTCCGTTTTATAATATAAATCGTTTTGAGTAAACTTTTTTGTTTCACAATATAAGTCGTTTTCAAGTTTCTATGCAAATTATATATATATTACTTTAATATTTTATAGTTATTTATATTATACAGTTTCTTTTATGATTGGCTAAACTTTTTAAAAGTAGATATTTTTAATCTACGTACTTTTAGTTAAAACGATTTATATTATGAAACGGAGGGAGTACATTGTGTATGTTAACAAGCAAAACATGTATGTTAACAAGCAAAACATGAGCTGTAGCCTGTAGCCTGTAGGTAATGGCTGGAATTAAGAAACATTAATGTAATTATTAAGAGCTTGTGGGACATTGTGTAATCAAGTAATACCAAGACTATGTATGTAATTGCGTCATGTGGTGACTCTGGTACTCTGTTAGGGTTATAAATAGATTCTGTTTGGGTTATGACCTTTAATTAAACACCACATTTAATATTAATACAATTAGTGGTACGTGGGAATGCTCGTTACCAAATTTATATTTTGGTCAACGCCTCCATTTAATGTTAAATCTCATCTAATTTAATAATTATAAGCTCATAACTTCATTAGTAGAGTCTCTCTTGAAATTAAAAGTTTCAAATTTTCAGGACTACAGTATATATGTTAAATTTCTGATTTAGTGTAGAATTATGTTATTTTATTTTTTTCTTTTTTTTTTGAAAACGAGAATTATGTTATTTTCAAGATATAGTATTTGTTACTTTTCTATTTCAACAATTAAAAATAAATTCACACTAATTCAACATATATTTTTTCAAAAAAAAAAACCAATTCAACATATATGTTATGGTTAAATTGATTTGTTTTGTGGGAAAATATAGTAGGAAACAAAACTTATTTACATAGAGAAAAGGAATCCATTTAAGCAATCTTACATATAGCGTGAAAGCAAAACCAACCCGGTTTCAAAAATATAGGCAAAAATATACATCATTCTTGTTATTGTGTAAATGTATTTTCAACTTCGTGTTGGTTAGTTAAATTGTCATATGACTCATGACTCCCATGATTCTATACATTCGTATTCACGTACGTTAGTATGATTAATGGAATCAATCAAAATGAAAAATAGATATAAATCAAATTAATCAAAACCCTATCCTTAACATGGATCACCATTCAATCTCGTAGCTTATGATAAGGGCTATAATAGCATTTTTAAAAAAATTAAGAAACACATAATTCTGATTTAATCAAAGTAATGAACATTATTATCACTGGACAGAGAATTACTGTATCCAGCAGCCGAAGACGGAGGAGGATTATACATAGAATTGGTAGCTGATGAATTAGAAGACGAAGAGGACGACACAACCATGGACGGAGACGGCAAAGAAGCTGGTGGCGTAGGCGGTGGAGCTGGCTGAGAGGACAACAACCTCGGTGGTCGTGGAGGAGGAGGCGGTGGCGGTGGTGGTGGGAGAAGAATCGCTGCCCCGAGATCATGATGATCACAACTCACTGATGAAGTTGTTGTAGTGTTGTGGAAGTTGTTGTTGTTTTGGAGAGAAGTGATGGTGGTGGCTTCTCGGTATTTGTGGCGGAGGATATCTGTACGGACGGCGGTGAGTTCGGATTGGAGAGACTGAATGTGGTGTTGAAGAGCTGAGATTGCTCCCATGCAACCGTAGATTGGATCTCTAAGTCTGAGGTTTGCTTCGTATACTAAACTGTTTGCTGCGTCTCCTCTTTGGCTCTCTCCCACTTCCTACAACATTGTTTAAGTCCATAGTTAATGTATATACATATGTATAACCACATGAAGTAAGATAAACTATACAAAATACTATAAAGTTTTGAAAGTATGTAGGAAATTACCAAAATGGCAAAATCGTAAATAATGGTGTAATAAAATTTTGACGGAATTGAACGAAAATATGTTTGGATTAACTAGTTTCGACAATTCCAATGTTACTAATTTGTTTAAATTGCAAGTGATTTGGAAGATAAATTGTTATAAAATTAAATAATACGAACATACTATTTTAGTTAGTAGCAAACGACACAAAAAGGTTTAGAGAAATTTTGGAGACAAATTTTATTTTATATAAATGTGCAAAATGGTAAGTTAATTAAAAAAACTACTATCTTAATAAAATTAAGAAAAATCTTCTAAGAAAAACTGATACATTCCGATAGTGTTATTCAAATATGATTATTATACGTATAAATAATAAGATAGTATGCAACTATGCATATAGGTCAATCTATATGCCAAAAAAAAGTTCCATTAATCTTAGTATGTGCATCTAATGATAATGAATTTATACCTATGCCAATTAGATAAACCACCTCGACTATATTCTACAAACTCGTTAAATACTATTGTGAATAGATTTGGAAAGAGTCAAACAAAAAATGGTAGATCCATTCAACTATATATCCACATTAATCAACTATGAAATATATGGATCAAAAGAGTAATCAAATCAAGAAACCTTAATTAAAAAAAGAAAATAAATATTCATTAGTGTAGAAAATATATGTACCAGAAGCATCTTGGAGACGTTACTTGCACCGAAGACTTTATGAACGGCGGCGAACTTGTGAGGTTCGTGCGGCGAGAAGTAAGGCGAGAAAGGACACTCCTCCGCACAACGACGGCGGAGGAGCTTACAAGCGGCGCATGGAGTCACGGTGTTCAACGTTGTCCCCGGAGGCACCGCCACATGTCTCCTGATACCCATCACGGCATGATCCGTCGTCGATTCGAAGGTTGGATCTTTCTTTATCTTCTTAACGATCTCGTAGTACTCTCCAAATCCTTCCCTGTTGTTTCCAATCATTTTCACCACCACCGATTTGATTAAAAATCAAAAAGATCGTTAATAGATGTATATATCTTGACTTAATCTTACCTTTCTCGGGACATTCACGCATGCTATTTATAAGTTTGTTTTTGAGAGTATCAATGGAGGAGGAGGAGGAGAAGAAGAAATGAAGAAGAAGAAGAGGAGAAATGGAAGAAATTAAATAAGAGTTTCTTTAATAAGGAGAGTCATTAAGGTGAATTAAATGATCTTTCTTTATTTAAACTGGAAAATCTATAGACTTCTATACTTAATTATATTGTCTAGACGATTAAAGAAGTCTTACTGTCCTGCTCTTGTACGTTAAGGTATTAATTATCAATATTCCGAGTTATGAGTAAGCTCAAGATTTGGAAGAGATCATAAGTAATATCGGACCAAAATTTTGTAGCTTAATGGTTTATATATATGTAAGTTTTGTTATTGTGAGATATATATATTGCATTTTGTTACTAAAAAAACAACAGTCGATATTAAAAGATACAGTATGTGGTTGAAGACCATAATAAAATAGCCTTTTTGGTGATTTAATTCAAATAAGGTCGAGACCCACGATCAAAAGAATTCATAATATATAGTATAAACTTTAATTAGAGATTTAGAGTAGGTGGTTAAAGAAAGTTAGTTGAAGGGAAAAAAAAACTCAAACAAAACATGGCGCAATTGTACCAATCCTTGTATTTGAGCAAGCACAAGGTTTCTAAGATCAGAAGGAGCCATACCGATTTGATCAGATTCAATCAAAATATGGATTAAACGTAGCAAAATCACCCTTAGAAAATAAAATAATCATTAAAAAGACTAATTTTGGAGCTAATAGTCTAAAGATTAAACTCATTTTGTATGTTCAAGTATTACGTTCGACAACGAACCTTTTCATTGTTTTATCTTTGGTCAACCTCTTCACGTGTTAGTTGCTACTAAAAGTGAAAATATGTCAAACGGTGAGAAAAAATCTAATACGATATATATACAAAATAAAATGGTTTCAAAAGAATGAAGAAATGCATAATATTGGACATGTGATTGCACGTGAAGGATGCTTCCATCTAAAAACCCAAATTAAATGCTTAACCAGTTTATAGTTTTTAATCATTGACCGTGATTACAAAATTATTGTTCGTGGTTTTCTTTTTCTCTAGTGTCAAGTACTCTCACGTATTGACATGCATGACTGAACAAAAATATAAAGTCAACAATCAACATCGAGAACATGTGGACACTGCCGATCTCATCAATATCACACTCTTCGATAATCGGTACACGAATTTTCCTTTTCTCAAGTGTAAATGTATTATACATGTTGATGTTCATGTGGACATATATCTTGGGACTAAAATAATTATGAAATAGTATTAATTTGAAAGGGTTTGTTATAACATGTATTCGCAGAACTTGTGTATTACGCAATAATGGAGAGTTGGAGGCTAAAAAGATGGGGTTTTCTTCTTGATCAACAACATTCATTAACATAAAACACATGTTCATAACAATTGATAGACTAAGTGTTTGTTTATGCATTTAGATGCTTAATTTAATTGTTGTATATCCCAAGGCTTTTATATAGTTTTCCTGGAAGAAGATGAGAGACTCAAGATTCAAAAATGTTTAAAATCTTTTATTATATATAAAAGAAAATTACAACAAAGTTGATTTTGATTTGCACACAACTCTTATGTATTATTATTACAACAACTCTATGAAATTAGGAGACATAGTCAAATCTATAAACTCAGAAACTCTTCGTCTCTTCATAGATGACCCATCTCTGCAGCTTGGTGATGGAGTCATCAGATCTATCACCTCAACATCAACCTCAGTCGTCGTTGAGGTGATAAGGTTCCTTCTTCTCCTACAATCTTTCTCCATAGCTTCAGTGGATCCTACAGTTCCATTTGATACTTCATCTTCAACAATCTCTACCAAGCCAAAACCAGTGAAACTTGCTAATCTGTCGTTGAATACAGTCTCGGGTTCTTTCTCCGTAGCTTCAATGGATCCTACAGTGATATGTGATACTTCATCTTCAAAAGTCTCTTCTTCTAATAAGCCAAAACCAGTGAAATTTGCTAATCTGTCTTCTTCATCAAATACAGTTACAGGTACTTTCGCATTTTCAAAATGCCGGCCATGAAGTTCTTTTTCACCTGGATACAAGTCATCCGTTGAGCATGTATCTGCATTCCCAGGCTGGCTTTGGTTGCTACTATCCTCCTCCTCCTCCTCCTCATTCTCTTCATTATCCTTGGGACTCTCTTCATCTTCGGGTTGAGAACCATTGTATAGCTTTGTGAAATACTGAAGATCATCCAAAGCACAAACTTGGACTTTCATGTGTAGAGGTAAACTTGGAGATTTACCGCCGTGGTGTGCATACTTTGACGAGAAATAATTGACTGTGAGGTTTAAACTGATCACCAAGAGACACAAAAGAGATATATAAGTTATGTCGATAAGGCAATGGATATCGAAGCATAGCAACAATAAGCTTCCTTACCTATTCCAAGCTGGAAGATTTAACATTGTGTATACAAGCTTGATCTTGCTTGCAATCCCAGAGAAGGATTTGAAAGCAGCAGCAGCTTCTCTCACTGCAACCGATTCCCTCGGATGCTGCCAAGCCCATTCAAACTGCAACGGGGGTTTCTACGTTAGCCAGACTAAATTTAACAAATGAAGTAAAGACAGAATCTTTTGCCAGGAATAGTAAACATTAGTCAAAGAGTGAAGCTTTGAGATATCAAAGATAAGATCTTTAAGTCGGTAATATCTACTAGGGAGAAAACAAAAGAACCTGAAGGGCAGAGACATTGGTGGGGAAACCATAGATACAGAGAACCATTTCCCATGGACGTTTTTTCTTTGTTCTCCAAGCACCACTAGTGATCTCTCCATTGTGCTGCCTTATTCTCCTCCTCGGGTTTACCGTGAACCTGCAAACCAGATTATGCAATCAATTACTAAACATCCGAAAGTCTGATTAAACCGTCAAATCTTCTATTTGATCAAATTTAAGAAGACAAAGAATTCAATCAAATAAACCCAAAAAATGTAAATCCTTTATCAATCAAACTTTTCAGATTTGATTCAAAAAGCCACAACATCAGTGATCCAACAGAATCTTCAATTCCAAATGCGAATTGGGGAAAGAAAAAAAAAACGAAAGCCAGAGATGAGAGAAAGAAGTACCCGATATAGGTTTGACCCTTATGACGAGGGCTAAGAGAGGTCAAGAGATAACAAGCGAAGAAGCCTTTTCCCTCTTTTCCGGTGACTTCATCCTCACCGACGGGATCTAGGGCTTTCCGATTTCCCCTTTTCTCTCTCATCTCTCTTTCTATCTTGGCTTGAATTCGACCGTTGAACGCAACGAAGATCCATTATTATTTATTACTTATATAAAATCCGTTATCTCGTAAGAATGATAATGGGCCAATTATGATTAAGGCCTATTATTTATACGGAATGGCCCAATTTGGAAACTAGAATCTGTTTAAACCCCAACAGTTTTTAATTAAAATGATATTAGTTACTGATTATTTGTCTATATACAATTCTGTTTTCAACTTTGTTTATGACACGAGGATGATAAAATTAATACAATGCATTAAGTTACAAATTTAGGTTAATACTTTTAAAACAAAGTTTGTTTGTTTTTTTTAATTAACATTGAGCCACAATTGGCTGGTCCATTTATCATTTGCTACTAGACTACGGTCACTTCACTATTAAATAAAGTTATATAATTGATTTTCTATAAATATATAAAAAAAAAACAATGTTTTCTTGCTTCACATGACATTGTTACCCATTACATAGGTCTCCTATTGATTTTGGATGTTATAAAAACTGCTCACTTATGTTTTACTTTTTTCTACACCTAGATTTTCAGCTTTCAAATAATATATCTTCATATTATATCCTCTATTTCTTTTTTCCTTTCGACTATAATAAATGATTTTTAAAATTTTAAGTTTATCTATATATAATCAAGAATTTATTTTTAATTTTGATCTTTAACTTTGGTTTAGTAGAGTTTTGGTTATTAATATTTCTTTATTTTATTTTAGCTATAGTAGACTTTGATTTCAGAGCATTTGTTACGATAAAATTTAATGTCAAAAATAGAAAATTTGGATATATTAAAATTTTAATATTATTATTTGTGCTATACAATCCTATTTCACAGTTTCGTTTTATTTTTTTCACTCAGCAACTTCTTCATAGCATGAATTGAAGAAACTAGTGTTGTAGAATTTAACCATGGACAATTTTACTCCTAAATGCACATGAGCATACCCTCTTTTTTAGTAGTGAATTACTCAACCGCCAAAATCACACTAACCAAAGAGAGTTTTGTTGTTTTCATGATATTAGAAAACAGTTAAAGATTTATACTTTTGCATCATCATTAATGCTTCAACGGTGCTTGGCGGGAAAATGGTCATTAAAAATTAAAAGAGAACAAACTTAAAAATGGACTGTCAAATGGGGCATTTTTGAAAAGCGGTATTGAAAAAGGAGTATTTTTAACAATTTCTCAACAAAATATATCTTCTTCTTTTGAAAATAATATATGACCTTTGATATATATATATATATATATATATAACATGTAATTGAAAGTATATACCAAACTCAAATATATATATATATATATATATATATATATATCTTTGTAAAAACCACAAATCAAAGCATATATTATGATGTTTATAAATTAAAGAGAGAATTTGGAAAGATGGCGTCGTCTCTCTCGAAAGGCGACTCTGAGGGCGATTTTCGCCTTTGTTTATATCTTTTCGTTTTTCTCTGATGGAGAATCTTTCCGACTGACGAAAACCATCCGTATCTCTCTCTGGTTTTTTACGGCGGTTTATTTCTGCCTAAAGTCAACGGTAGTTTCTTGTCTCCCCCCTTTCGGGAGTTAACTGTCAACCGAAACCGCCATGGACCACAAACTATAAAAACCAACAATTTGTCTCCTTTTCTCAACCAATTCTCTCTACAATCCAATCCCAAGTGCGAATCATGAGTGACTATCTCCGAAAATCCGTTCAAGACCTCGATCTGGGTATCGATGATGACCCAATCGCCCTCCCTGCAGATTTTGTCTCTCAAGCGGCCTCTGTCAACCGTTTCTCTCAGATTGTCACAACGGTGAACCCGCGCAAACAAAACTTAAGAGCCCTCATTGGACAAATGCCAAGAGTCTGGGGTTTTGCTGATTCCTGTGTCGGACGAAGTCTGGGTAAGGGTCAAGTGCAATTCAAATTCCATACTGAAGAATCGATGAATTTGGTTCTCAGGCGTGGTCCTTGGCCCTTTAATGACTGGATGTTATCCATCCATCGTTGGTATCCGAACATCTCAGAGGAAGAAATGAAAATCATTCCTTTTTGGGTTTAGATTCAAGGTATTCCTCTTCTCTATTTGACGAATGCTATGGCTCGTGTTGTTGGAAATAAGTTAGGTAGAGTTTCTGCTGTGGATTTTGATGAGAATGTGAGTCAAATGGGATTTGTGAGGGTTAGGCTAGACTGAAATTTTGATGATCCACTTCGTTTCCAAAGGAACATTCAGTTTAACAGAGATGAGAACACCATCATTAAGTTCCGGTTTGAAAGGCTGAGGAACTTTTGCACCAAATGTGGTTTTCTGAAACATGATGCAAAAGAATGTTCTCTTGTGTTTGAAGATGGTAATCCTGCAGATTTTGATGATGGGAATAATGGGGATTTTCAAGACAATGCTAATGAGGATCAACACAACAATTATGATGGTGACAATGAGATGGCTGAAGATGAAGATGACTCTCTCCCTAGTGTTGATCCGGCTACTTTGATCCCTGGCCTTCAGAGACAAGCGGCTTCTGCTTTCAACATTACTTTCTCTCCTTCAGTTTCTGTTTCATCCAACAGTCTTAGTGTTTTTGAAGACACAGAGTTAACTGCTGAAAGACTTATGTACCTTCACGCCAAACTCACCCGTGAGGCACTTCTGAATGAAAGAAAAGATGACCTCCTTGAAGCAGATTCTGCCAAAACAAAGACTGAGTTTGTGTTCACCAAAAGAAAACAGGTCAGCTTTGAAACCAGATACAACCAGGCTGAAGCAGCGGAGGAATCGGCAGCCCTGAGCCATTTTTGCAAAAAAGAAAAGAAGACAGAAGCGCCTGCTTTGTTTTCACCAATTCCAGGACTTACCGGAGGCGTGGGGGCCCGATACCTCCATATGTTCCCCCATGAGGATCACATCCTGGAATTGCCAAGGACTAGGAGCACCACTAACACAATCTCGTTTAATCCGCTTATGTAAATTATCTAGGTGTGATGTTTTATTTCTAATTGAAACACTTAATAAGTGTGACGTTGTACGTAATCTAGCGTGTGTATTAGGCTTTAATAATGTAATAACTCATCCCCCACAAGGTCGAAGCGGTGGCTTGGCCTTGATGTGGAAGGATAATGTACGTTTGTCCGAAAACTTTAAGGATGAACGTCTTATCGATGTACATATATCTATTAATAACATTGGCTTCTATTTGTCTTGCGTGTATGGCCATCCTTCTCAAAGTGAACGCCATTACCTTTGGAATCACCTCAAACATTTTTCACTTACACGCAATGACTCATGGGTTTTGATTGGCGACTTCAATGAGATTCTCTCTAACTCGGAAAAAATAGGTGGACCACCAAGGGAGGAATGGACCTTTAGAGAGTTCAAAAACATGGTTTCTTCTTGTGATCTAGTTGATATAAGATCAAAGGGTGACAGGTTCTCTTGGGTTGGTGAACGACACACTCACACTGTGAAATGTTGCTTAGATAGAGCATTTATTAATATAGAGGCTGCGGCTAACTTTCCATTTGCAGAGCTTGAATTTCTTGAGTTTGCTGGTTCTGATCATAAACCTCTGCTACTCTCTATGGAGAATACAGCCACCACAAGAACAAAATCGTTTTTCTTTGATAAAAGGCTGGTTGACATTCCACATTTTAAAAGGTGCGTTAAAGAAGGCTGGGAAAATGGCAAATTAACTCAAGGCTATCAGATTATGGACCAAGTTAGGATCTGCCGTCATCATTTGGCACGATTGAAACACAGATCCAATCTTAATGCGGATTCTCGAATAAAAGATCTACAAGCGCAGTTAAACACAGTGATGTCAAGCATCTCAAGAACGGAGAGACTAGCAATTCCACAAATTCAAAGGGACCTTGCCAAAGCGTACAATGATGAGGAAAAATACTGGCACCAAAAAAGTCGCAACAACTGGATGATAGGAGGTGATAGGAATACTGGGTTTTCCACGCGTGTACAAAGATTAGGTACGCAAAAAACAGAATCAACACAATTAAGGACGATCAAGGAAATGTTTGCAACGGTGACAAAGATATTGGGCTACATGCTCAACATTTCTACTCTGAAATTTATGCTAGCAATGGACGGTCTGTTTCTCCTATAGGTTTTGCGGATTTCAGTCCCACAGTGACCCAATCGATGAATTCTGATCTGTGTCGTGAGTTTAGTGATGACGAAATATACAATGCAGTTTGCATGATAGGCGATGATAAAGCTCCCGGGCCTGACGGACTCACTGCGAGATTCTACAAAACTTGTTGGGACATTGTAGGAGCTGACGTAATTTCAGAGGTTAAAAACTATTTTAGGACTTCTTCAATGAAACCATTGGTAAATCACACAAACATTTGTATGATTCCTAAGATAACCAACCCGGAAACCCTTTCGGACTATCGACCAATTGCGTTATGTAATATTCTATACAAGATCATCTCAAAGTGTCTTGTAGCACGCCTTAAAATCCATCTCGATGCAATTGTTTCTGATGCTCAGGCAGCATTTATTCCGGGAAGGCTTGTGAATGATAATGTCATGATTGCTCACGAGATCATGCATTCTTTAAAGGCAAGAAAAAGAGTTTCCCAATCCTACATGGCGGTGAAAACTGATGTAAGTAAAGCTTACGATTGGATTGAATGGAGGTTTTTGGAAACAACGCTGCGCTTGTTTGGATTCTGTGAGCAATGGATCAATTGGATAATGGGGACTGTTACTTCCGTTCAATATTCAGTCCTTATTAATGGCTCTCCATATGGTTTGATCAAACCTAAACGAGGAATCCGACAAGGGGATCCACTCTCACCCTATTTGTTTATTTTATGCGCCGATATTCTAAGCCATCTTATAAAGTCCAGAGGTGATGATGGTGACATTCGGGGAATACGTATTGGTATGGGGGTTCCAAGTGTTACTCATCTTCAATTCGCGGATGATTCTCTATTCTTCTGTCAAGCTAATGCTCGGAATTGCCAAGCGCTGAAAGATGTATTTGATATCTAAGAATATTATTCTGGTCAAAAAATTAATATGAGTAAATCAATGATCACCTTTGGATCTAAAGTGTATGGCAGTACTCAAACTCGGCTGAAGAATATTCTGGGGATCCAAAATCACGGCGGTGGCGGCAAAATCTTGGTCTTCCGAAACAGTTTGGACGAAAGAAAAAAGAAATGTTTGAATATATCATTGATAGGGTGAGGAAAAGAACATCGAGTTGGAGTGCAAAATTTCTTTCACCGGCGGGAAAAGAAATCATGATCAAATCAGTTGCAATGGCAATGCCGGTCTACGCCATGTCGTGCTTTAAACTTCATGTGGGTGTAGTCTCAGAAATAGAGTCAATTCTTATGAATTTTTGGTGGGAGAAGAAAGCAAAACAAAGAGGAATCCCATGGATTGCTTGGAACAGACTTCAATATTCCAAAAAAGAAGGCGGTTTAGGCTTTAAGGACTTAGCTAAATTTAACGATGCTCTACTTGCAAAACAAGCTTGGAGGATCATTCAATACCCTAATTCTCTTTTTGCTCGCTTAATGAAAGCTAGATATTTCAAAGATGAGTCATTCCTTGATGCAAAGCCTCGAAATTATCAATCATACGGATGGTCTTCTTTACTTGCCGGACTTGATGTTATTAAAAAAGTTCACGGTTTAACATAGGCGATGGGAAAACTGTTCGTATTGGCATTGATAACATTAATCCTTCCCATCCTCCTCGGCTAATCAAGGCGACCTTTTCTGAGTTTCAAGGTATAGTAAGCTCTCTTATCTCAAAGAGAGGATCTTATCGTTTTTGGGATAATCATAACATCTCTCAAATAATTGATCCCTGTGATCAACATATTCTTGACAAAATTTATCTCCCAAGATATGAAACTATGGATAAACTGATTTGGCACTATAATTCTAATGGCGAATACACGGTCCGATCCGGCTATTGGCTGCTCACCCATGATCCGACTGATACCTGTCAAAAACCGCCAATTCCTCCGGGATCGCCCGATTTGAAGAGCAAGATATGGAAACTTCAGATAATTCCCAAAATAAAACACATGCTTTGGAGATCAATATCACGTGCTCTACCAACTTGTTCACGTCTGGTTACTCGTGGAATGTTGATTGGATCTACTTGTTTTCGCTGCCAAGATGAGAAAGAAACTATAAACCATGTCCTCTTTAGTTGTTCCTTCGCAAAAATGGCATGGCATCTATCAAATATACCTATATTACAGGCGCATCATTTTTCCTCTGATTTGGAAGAGAACTTTAATTATATCATTGATCTTTATCATAACCAAACCCTCACAACCAATCAAAAATTGTTCCCTTTCTGGCTCCTTTGGAAAATATGGAAGGCACGGAATAAACTAGTTTTTAATAAATATGCTGAAAGTCCGACACGTATTGTTCGACAAGTCCAAACAGAGGTTCAAGAATGGATCAATAACTTGAGAGAGAAACAACTTCCGAATAAAAATACAAATAATCAGAATTCCATGGCGCCTACTTGGACAAGGCCACATCCGTCGATGGTCAAATGTAATTTTGATGCAGGTTTTGATGCAAGATTTTCACATGGTACCGGAGGCTGGATTATACGAGATTATCACGGTGATCCAAAAGCTTGGGGCGCTTCTAAACTTCCGAATTCATCATCCCCTTTGGAGGCTGAAGCGAAAGCTCTATTGATGGCGATGCAACAAACTTGGATAAGAGGGTTTAAGTGCGTTCAATTTGAAGGGGATTGCGAGATTCTTCTCAATATGATCAATGGGCATTCCCACCACTGTGATTTGGTTAATCTACTTCAGGACATTGATTATTGGGCAACCAAATTTTCCTCTGTAATTTTTACTTTTACTAAATGTACAGGAAATTGTATAGCTCATAATTTAGCATGTCTCAATTCTTTCACTGGAGAGTTCTATTCAAGCTCTGTTCACAAGCCGATGTGGCTAAAACGTTTGATTTGTAAAGAATCTATTAGTTGAATAAATCATTGTTTGCTGTAAAAAAAAAAAAAATTAAAGAGAAGCAATGGAGAAAAATGAATTTATATACTTTTATTTTGTTAATAAAAATTTTGTAATATAGCAAATTTTGTTAAAAAATGTATATTTTGTTATATTACCAAAATTTTATATTTTTTGGTATATTTAGCTATATTACAAAAATATATACCAAAAGTTTGTTGTATACTTTATTTAATTTTTAATAAAATTATATAATAATTTATTTTTGCAAAATTCTTTTTATCAAAAATAAATAAAAAGGAAAAAATATATATATTTTTGAAAATATTTTGGTCAACACCGGTCAACGCCGGATTCCGGCAACCGGTACACTGGAATTAGATGGTTATGGTGTTGGCAACATGACTTATGTTAGTTCGGGGATGTCTGTATGTGATAGCAATAGTTCGTGTAGCTAATGTGACATTTTTAAAGTTTGCATGTGTGACTATGTAATGATGTCTCTTTCGTGTAGCTGGCAAACATTTTTCCATAACTTATTTGCTTCTTTTCATTGGACTACTCCATAACCACTTAGATAAGCAAAGACACCAGATTCAAAATCCAAATAACAAGATACATAATGCATCAAACACTAAACTCCATAATTGTAGCTCACAACTTCAGCTAACATAACATCGTGAACTATCAGCAATTACATAATAGGCTAATCCAAATAGACAATGAAATTCACATAACGAGAATGTATTATTTGTTTCACTAAGAATTCACATAACGACTATAAACTAAGGGAATTAATCTGAATTTTCAATATACATTTTTAAAAAAAGAGGTATTTAACTTCATCAACCACATTTTCCCTATATCTACTTTCCTAATTCACACCAAACAACCTAATTTGCCACATTTTTCCCCTTTGCGCCTAAAACAAAGTGGGCAGGAATTGTACTTTGAGGCTTGAGCTATTCAATGATCATATAAAATTAAATTATATAATTAGTGTTCCTTTTGAATTTTTTTTTTTAAAATGGCCAAACAAATGACGCGATGAATAAGAAAGCTGGTGCTTATGATGATGCTTTAATAATGATAATGATTCCTTAACCTTCACTCGTTTTGAGTTGTAATATCCAATTAAGTGGACAATAATAGCTTTTTCTCACAAAAGAAAAGCTGCATATTTTTAAAAGTTTTGTAAGGTACTTACATACCTTTTTATCATTTTCATCACTGGCTGTGGATCTCCCATTCAATTATTTCATATGTTCAATAATACATTACACAATATTAAATGGAAGAAGCCATATAGATAAGCAGAAATTCAGAATTGACTAGGAAAAAGTACTATTAAATCATGCCCTCCACAGCTCTGCCTTTACTACTAAATAGGGTCCTGTAAAAAACAATGAAGATGTCATCACGACCTTCTAACCATCTTTTCCGTGAATTTAGATGAGTTTATGCGTCTTATAGATTATTTCATTTTGTTTCTCTAGTTTCATTGAACCTTAAAACTGATTGTTCGACACGTAATGATAGACTCACTCTAATTTCTTCATAGACCTTTAACTCCATAAGTCCATACAAATTCGCATGGTTGATAAAAAAAAAGTTATGTATGAGTAAAATTGGAATTCCAAACTATAAATAGAAGAACATTTTCTACATTATACAAAAGAGTAAGTATCTACAAATGCAATTTTATACTTGTGTGTACATAGTGATTAGTGAGTTATACATTTTATCAAAAAGCACAAAATAGATGCCTACAATTTGGTACTGTATTTAAATACATATATTTTTATTTTTCTTTTTTCTTTTTTCAGTGATAAATCTAAAAGAAAACAATAGAAACGCAACTCCAACCAACCAAAAGCCATTGGCGTTTTGATTCAAAAGCCCCATAGCGTTCTTTTAAATAACTGCGTTTGGCGACGTCTGATCGCAACCGCGAATAAGTTGAACCCTGAGTTTATCATTCCACATCTCCTTATAACAATCACCGTCACCACCTCTCCGCCGTGCCTCCACCACCACAAGCAAATCATTCAACCGCGAAATACAAATCCCGATAACAAATTTCCCATTTTGCCCTTCCATTTCAAATCCATACTCTTCTTCCTTCTTCTTCTTCATCCTCAGATTCTCCTCTCTCGCAAACCTCTCCACTTCCTCCGCTAGTTTCTCCGGCGACTTCTCCGACAAAAACCTCTCCGATTCACCAACCGAATTACTACAGCCATCAAACAATCCAGACAAATCTAATCCCGATGAGTAAGAAATCAAATCAAACGCGTTTAAACTCTTCACAGCTTCTTCCACTTTCTGATCTTTCTCACAATCATCGATCTCGTCATGGAACTTGATTTGCTTAAGACCTCCTTTAACAAACCAAGGATCTTTCAAAATCTCATCAATGGTGATTCTAGTCTCAGGATTAATATCTAGAAGACGAGAAATGAAACGTTTCAGATCTTGAGACATCCAACGAGGAAAACGATACTCTCCTTTATAAATCTTCTTGTACATATTCATCAAATTCGGATCGTTAAACGGTAAATAACCGGCGGCGAGAACGAACAAGACGATTCCGCAAGACCATACATCAACTTTAGCACCTTCATATCCCTTTTTAGATAGAATCTCCGGCGCAACGTACGCCGGAGTACCACACAAAGTATGTAATAACCCGTCGGGTCGGATCTGATCCGTTAACGCGCTAAGACCGAAATCGGAAACTTTTAAGTTTCCGTTTTCGTCTATTAACAGATTCTCCGGTTTGAGATCGCGGTGGTAAACACCGCGAGCGTGACAATAACCGACAGCGGAGATTAATTGTTGGAAGTATCTACGGCTGAGATCTTCGCTAAGACGTCCATGTTTTGAGATTTTGTTGAATAATTCACCTCCTTTAACAAACTCCATCGCGAAGAAGATCTTCGCCTTTGTCGCCATTACTTCGTGGAGTCTAACGATGTTTGGATGTGATAATCGTCTCATGATTGAGATCTCGCGTTTGATGTTGTTGGCGAGAGCTGGATTTGTTAGGAGTTTCTTCTTGTTGAGGATTTTCACGGCGACGCTTTGACCGGTACGACGATCACGTGCGTGGAAGACTTTGGCGAACGCGCCGCATCCGAGAAGCTTTCCGAGCTCGTATTTGCCGAATAAGGCGGCGTTGTTGTCGCCGCCGCAGGGGATAATCTCGATCTCTGGCATGATTGTTAAGGCCAGAGATCGATTTAGAGATGATGATTGATGAATTGGAAGACTTCGCCGGAGAATTTGAATCTGATTTCGTTTGCGCGTAATTCAGATGTGAGGAACACGTAAGCGAATTCTTCTTCTTTGTCTTTTTTTTTTTTTGTTGGGGAAGTTTTTTCTTTGTTGTGTTTACTTTTTATGGAATAAGAATTTTAGAAGTGGTTAGGTATTTAAATGGTGGAGAATTTAAGGTGTAACGCGGAAGCTTTTTTTAAAAAAGATAAGTTCAATAGAATAATGGATTAAGGATAAAAAGCAATTAGAGATGCCTAAAAAAAAGAGTTTAAACTGAAAGCACTTTTTTAGTAACCGTTACAGACTTTATTTGTTGTCATTCAAAAATAAAATGTTAAAGGTTTTTTAAAACATTAGATAAGAATTAGAAAGTCATGATTATTTCACCTTTGTTCAATTTTTTTCTTCTTCTAAATTATAGTAGTAAACCAAATTTTAGATGCGAATCCCTTAGCTAAGAACTAAATTTTAGATGTGAAGGTTTACTACTATAATTAACTAACACAACTACCTGACACCTGAGCACACAATCCATCATTCCATCTATTCAACACAAGAAGCCAAACTTATCCGATAATGTAATTGATAGTCTTTAATGTTAAAATTCATTCAAAAATAATACTATATAAGTCAACTGTTAAAATTCTATTTTTGAGTCGGTGCATATGTATATCTAGTTCCATAAATCATATAGAATGAAAAATTTATTTTAAAACTGATTATTGTCGTTCTGTTTCTTTTGTACAATCGATCTACAGTGTACACCTAATTGCTTTTATTATGCATGACAAATTCGATAAATTATTACGTGGTCTTCGTACTCACTCAATTATTATGTTGTCGATAGTTTCTACTTCATTTCCTTTACCTACGCGTGATCTTATCACCTAACATACTCTCATAACTCTTCTCGTACTTTTTACATCTAGAACAATTCAGAATCTTGTAGTATTATGGTTAGAAAAATGTAGATCAATAAATAAGTATTTCGTGTATCAGTTTTTGCGTGTCTCATCGCATGTGGTTTTTATTCAACTCTTAGGTAATGAAGAAAGCGACTTGGTTAGTAACTTAAATTAAATTAATAACAAAACATGTTCCACGAGACAACGGCAGGTGTCTCTTACATACGTGGCAATATCCGAACGGTGGAACAAGTGGACGGCTCGACGCCGGCTTCCAGCTGGACGGTTCAGGATTGTGGGCCGGCCGTTGAAAAATCGGTGCTGCTGAGATATGCTTATATTATTTACTAATTAATCTCTGATTGCAGACTAATTATTCCTCTATTATTTAATTGGATTGACTAATTATTTCTCTGTTATAGACTTATAGCCAGAAATTAATAATCTTTGCTCGCGTCGGTAATCTGATTATTTTTCTAAAGTAAAATAAGAAATAATCAAATAACATGGGCCCGTATACCATATTCACATCGTGATTGAATTTTACATAAAAAAGCTTTTCAATAGAAGAATCAGTCAGTCAATGACTTTATACAAAAAAAAAAGACCGACTTTAAAATCTTTTAAATTGTTATGTGGGCTATGTGTGAATGGTGTAAGCTGTATGTGAATACGTAATACGTAAGCATATACTATCAGTATATACGAATAGATTACTTAAGTGAGTTTGATATGACTACAAAATTTAAATGAAATCTCAACGAGTCCCGCAAATAGATGTTTATACTTTTACGTGGATGCATGATCGATTATATATGTGCCAAGAAAAAATGTTTATTGGGCTTTTGGCTTATTCGTCTTAGTCCAAATGTTACGAGCCTAAACCTATGTGATATTAGGAAGCCCGTACGTTGAAGAAGCCAATACATAGTTTTTGTTTGACACCAGAATGACATAATCAATAGCATAACATACTCATGAATTATGTAAACGAGCATCATCAATCAATTCATCAGCAAAAGTTTTACGTAGGGGTTTTCCTAGCAACATGTCTAATGTATAATAATTTATAAATATTTGAGTAGAGACATTAGATATGACGACGAACATGCATATAATTCATTATATAATGTATATATGTGAGTATATATATTATAAAAGATCATGGCATGTACAACTTGTTGCCGCACTTGCATCTCCAAGCTTCGGGGTAGTATTCGGCGGTGACAGGCGTCCCCGGAGGTACCGGAACATGCACAGGCTTGCACGGCGTGCATCTTCCACACTTAGAGGAGCACCGTGGCGGAGATGAACCCAGTCCCCTTAGAATCCTCCGTAGCTCCGCCTCCTTGCTCCTGTTACCTAATTTCCTCGTTTTCTTCATAACTACTGTACTCTGGCCTTCCTCCTGAACATATACTCAAAACCATATATATTATCACATTGTTCATTACTTAATATATCAAACGTATACGTATCCCTACTTTATTATTTTCTTCTTTCCCGGAGAGAACACATATAGTAACACAAAACCAAATGATATGGTTAATCAAGAATAATTAGTATTTTCTAATTAAATTTCAATTATTAGTATCTTCAAATGAACCCAAACTTCAGCTGCTGTCAATATAAGATAGTGAGAGGACTGTGTTAAATCACGCTAACATACGCATATTATTGCTAAAATGCGCGGTTAGGTAAAAAACATTTTTTAGGACAGGGTTGGGGATGTGAGACAAGACGCGGGAATACCGCTCCGGAAAAAGCGCTACGCACATTACCAAAAAAGGGCAGAGAGATTGAGAAGTTCCAAGAGGCTGTCATACGTTAACGTGCGCCGTGAGGGGGATAATATTTCCACTCGATCGAGATCGTAACACAGACAGAAGCAATGCAGGGTCCCACGAGAGGTGAACGGACCAAAAGTTGAGTACTGTCCTTGTCCTCGTGTGCGCTTAAACGAATCCGACGGCTGAGAATTTCTTTAGGAGTACATGGCATCTCTGCATGACCAGTCAGTCTCGACATGCCGTCACAGTCGCTGACTGTTCAAGCGCAGTTTAGCCACACCCCTTTTGTTTGTGTAGTCCTTTTAAAGACCCCCACATTATAAGCTTATATTATTTTTAATGTCTTTAATGATGAATCAACATCAATCTTGTCTTCCAAAGATACTTGAATCAGGAGAAAATAGAATTTAGGGAGCTTTTTGGATTTTATGTGGTTATAATTATTAGATATAAGTATAACACGGTTTTTGAATCCCTTTTTCCTAAATAATTTTTTGACTCAAGCCAAAAAAAAAAGCTGTATTTTCATATAAAAAAATATTGGATCACGCAAAAAAGTAAGAGCTAAAAAGCTTACGAACCTGTGGATAGAAGTTCCCTAGTTTCCCAGAGTTAGAATTCCTAATATCTGCATTTTACAACAATATAATGTAAATGGTACTGTAATGATTATATGATACGTTCGAATCAAATATTCAAAGATATTTTTGTTGGAGAATGACGAGAGAAAGAAAGAGGGCTTACATGGAGAAGAAAGCGAAGTGGGAGTTATTATGAAGGTGGTAATGACACAGAGGACGAAGAAGAGTAGTAATATATAGAAGAGACTGAACTTGGCTATCGTGTTTTCTGATGTTGGTAATGATGATGGTAATGATGATGACAATAATGATGAAGATGATGATGGTCTCTCGAAACCCATGATTAGGAAACTTTCTGAAAACCCCACCTAAGAAGAAGGTAGCAGAGATTAGTTATGAACTCGCTCCTCTTCCATGCAAAAAAAAAAAAAAAGCGTGGTGGGTTTATAAAAACCGGAGATGAAAATGGAAATCAAGAGAAGCTCATTCAAAAGGAATTGTATATGTATTTTGGTTTTTTTATGAATTGGGTTTTCTCAAAAAACGAGAGTGAGTAGTGGGAGTGGTTGAGAGTGAGAAAGAACAAATGGAGTCGACTATGAGAGAACAAGGAGGGGTTAACTGCAAAAATGTGTGATTAAATTTGGGAATTTTTTTATATAATAGGATAACAAGAAAAGAAAAAAGAAGATAAAATAGTATATGAGTGGGAAATGAGAGAAAGAGTGTAAGAAGAGAGAAGTAATTAAGAAAGGTACCTAAGCATTGCTAAGTTTGGGAGTTAGATTCTCCTGCACCCTATTCTCTCTGTCCATGTACCCTTCCTTTCTCCAGAAATTGCATTTAGCAATCTTCCAAGCTATACATATATATACACTATTTTATTTTTATGTGTTTTCTATGTTTCTTAATTAAGTTCTTTCATATGCATGTAAAAAAAAATATACTGTATACACATTTGTGGTGTGTGTCACATCACATTAATAAGATATGATTTCACGTGATTAATTAGTATAATCTCGATTTTGTTTCTTTCTAATTAGGGTTTAACATAAGTACTCAAGAATTAGGGTTTCATTTAGTTTATTATTGTTGGCAAAAATGACTGCTAACGGAGTAGTAATTTTTTTTTATCATAATTAAGGTAGAGAGATGAGAGGTGATTGATTTGAAGAGAGACGAATAAGGGAGGGCCGTAGGATGATATATGAGTGAGATTCCAAAGGCAAGGAGGTATGGACAAAACATCCCAACAAATGTGTAAGAAGGGTTCCATGTTCATTCCCAAATTACACATTTATATCTGTAATTTTTAACAATAAATTTTTACTCATAACAATTCACACAAAGGTTATATACTAAAGAATCTTAGTGAATGGTATAAATGAAAAAAACAATAAGTAGTTGAAACGGTACTATAAAAATATATAAAATGGCAAACAAATTGCAGTATAAACTTTTAACAATAGGATTAAAGTAAAATTGCTATAAAAAAAAATCTGTTTCTAACGAAAACAGCTATTTAGATCATTGAAAATGTTTGACCAAAAAATATTTAATGATGAATTTTAGCATCAAGCATCAGCGAGACAACTAATTTTTTGGAAAAATTTAAAGGTTATCAAACTTAGTTTCTTGTTACGTTTGACAACACCATTTTTTTTTTTGGTCAAACAAAATGAAAGACAACACCATTTTTATGCGCTGTAGACTATACAACAATATAATCGTAATACCAAATACTTTATTTTTGGAAAGAACTGTATGACCTAGTGTAAATTTTGTTTTCTATGTTGAATTGGTAATACTAAATCCAATGTTGGTAGAATGCGTCTGATTACAACTATACAATTGTCGTTAGGGCATACAATTAATATAGCCTGATAGCCTCGAAATTTCATAAAATACCATTTTTGAGTGATCACTATAAAAATTACCATCAATTTATAATCTATATAACAAAAAATTACTATATTGTACTATGATAGCCTTAGTGAAGGGGTCATTCTTTTGGATAACATCGTCATTAATTGCTGGATTTTTGGTTGTTTTTTCCCCTTTTCTCCACCAACATGAATCGTCGCTGATGAAGACTCTTCAAGAAACCGTTTCTTCAAATTAAAAACACGTTCGAACGAGAAAATAGAACACTCGAATTTAAAAAGATTTTCTCTGATACCACGTGAAAGAATAGTCTTTGGTAGATCATTGTTTGTTATTAATCGTGTTAGGTCCAACTATATATACACAAACATTAATCGATGCTATCTCAACATGAGATAACCTGATTCAACAAGAGGAAGTGGGTAAAGCTCCATCGACTACTATATCTACATTATCTTATACTTTTTTAATCCTTTATCACAAATTCACAATAGTATCTCCCTAACGTAATACTATATAGAAACCGTGTAGAAAAATAGAGAAGAACAAATCTAGGTATTTTTGTGTAATATAGTTTTGAGACATTACTAGTTTAAAAAAGTTTTTTTTTTTTTTTTTTTTAACATTTTCGATTTGCGCATATAATGTATGTATTCTAGTGGGTTTTACTAGAGGTACTAAATCATAGTTGTATTCATGTCATATTACAGTTTAAATATGGATATATGTTAGTTATATTGAAACAAAAATCTTTGTGGAGAAAATAAAATTTTAAAGGTAAGAACTACATATGAACTATTTATAAAGTACTTTATTTTAAAACTATAAAAGTTTATACATGAATTATGGGTTGATATTTTGCATATTCTAATTTTTGTTCCGGTCTTTTTCACAAATATTAGGACGTTTTGAGAATAAAAATGTCCCAATTTAGGATGGTATGATAACATGTAACTATTTAAAATACACTTTTATTTGATTCGAAACCTTAGAGATGAAAGCAGAAAAGAATTGGTCGAAAATTAGGTCACCCGTTCTGCTAACACCGGTAAAACAACATATGAGCTGAAATTATACGTAGAATGGTCACATAAAATTGTTGATCATATTTTTATAACTATTATGGTTGAATTTTCTTAACTCTAAATCACAACCATACTAGTCGACTAGGAGAGAATACAGAAATCTTCATGCATAGGAAAATATTGGGAGGGCCGGGTCACATGCCAAGGTAAGTATCTCTATCCCTGACACACCACTTCTCAATTATTTTATAATAAGGTTTTAATACAAAGATCTGACACACTGTATCCTTTTTACATTTTATCATGTTATTGTTATTTGAAATTTCATTTTGTTTCTTGACTGAGACAGATGGGACTTGCATTGTTTGATTGTTTCCTATCTATAATGTACTGATTCAAAGATGTCAAGAATCATGCAGAAAGAAAAACACTATTTTTTCTTAGGCCAATAAAATAAAGAGACATACATATCAGTCTTAGGATCTGAATTATCACGCAATCACCCTTTCAAAAATATGTATCTAAATTTAGGAATAACACTTGAGATTTAGAGTTTAGTTTTTAGGATTAGAAATTAAATTTTAGGGTTAGGGTTTAGAATTTCGAATTTAGAGTTTAAAGTGATCAAGGGTTTAAGGTTTAGTTTTAGGTTAGGGTTTAGAAATAGAATATTTAGCGTTTAAATTTGACTACTTTGTTAATTTTATAAAATATAGACTATCCTCTGTGTGGAAGCTCCTTTGCCCCATTGGTTGACCAAAGGTTGATTAATGCTTCTACTCTAAGAAGTCTGAGATTCGAGTCCCAGATATTACGATTTATTATCAAATTTGCAGATTAATAGAGGCAAGTGTGCATAAAATCTCCAGCGATGTACAATTATAGCCGTGTGCCAAGATTCTACGCAGAAAAGAAAGTGTCGCCAGGTCGTGGATCATTGAAGGTATTCATCAAGATCATAAAGAAGGAAGTGTAGTCTGTCGTAGATCTACTAAGGGTCGGCAGAAATTGTCAATTGTAAAATCGTCTATGTAACAGTTCTCATAATTTGCAATTAATAATAATTCTAGACGACAAAAAATAAATCGATTAATACTTTTTTTAATACCCTCTTCTTTTAAGAGTCCCATAATAGTATAGTGTATTATTTTGTTAAATCGATTATTTTTTAGTCCAAATTTTATTATTTTTTAGAATGCTAGAAAAAGTTGCTAAAATTCTGAAAATACAAGATGTTGAGAATTTTCTACTTCAAACTTCCTCGCTAACATTGAAATCCCAACGAATTTTAGAAATTTGTCACTGATTTGAGACAGATTTTAAAACAATTATTAATAAAACAAAATAGATGGCCGGTAGAGGCGGATAGGGCATTGGTAGTCTATTTGTGGGCCGAATTATGATGGATCCAACGAGTTAATGTAATCTCTTTAATTAATAGTATAATTTCTTCCAAGCTCACAAGATATATAGTTTCAACTTCAATTTTGAACATGTCTTTAAATTGAGCTGATTCCAGCAAACGATTTTTTTTAAAAAAATACTTATAAAATGGATAGGTAATTTTGACAAGAAACTTTGCTTGTTGAAACTTTATAGTTGTAATTTCGCTATTTAATTAGCATGATATACAAATATAATTATATTTATCAAGTTTTAATTTATAAACTATTGAATTTTCATTATTTCAATAGTTTTTTTCTGCCATATAAACTATCGAATTTAATTTTATCATATTAAGTTTTCTCAAAAGGTTTTCTTGATTTTAATAACACAATAGTCAACCAATATTAAAACTGTTCAAAAAATGAATTATGATCTTTTCTCCACAATAATATATAATTTATTTTGTTAGATTTCAATATTACTATATATATATTTGTAGTTTCATCATCAACAACTTAATGTGTCTTAATTGATAGTAGATAGCCTTCTTCGTATCTTGTATGATATCTAGAGTAGATCTCATGCTTATGATATCTAGAGGGTAGATCTCTTGTCATACTGATAAAACAAGTCCGAGGAAGAGGAAAGTGATAGAGGGAGAGAGAAGAAGAGGAGATGGCAAGTATGCAAATGTAAGGACGCCAAAAGTTGAAAAGAGAGAAGAAATAGAAAGAGACAAGAGATGCACGAGCGTTTTGAATTCATGCCTTGAGTGTTTTCAGAATTTGGACCACTTTCTCTCTTTTTTTTTTGTTTCTTCTCCTTCACTTATTATCAATATATATAGTTGAAGAACAAATATGTCTAGTCTTGTGGCATTTACAAATGTTCCTCTTCCTTCACTTGAGCTCATTATTGGTAAATCATATTTGATAAAACTCGCCTTGAAAATATTTTGCTTGTAATTAATATACATTATAACTTATAAACTATGAATGAATTTATATGTTTACGTATCAATTTCTCAAAAATAAGGTATATATATATATATATGAGTTGATTTTAAAACATAATCTACAAATTATCGTAATCCGAGGCACGTAGAACTGATCACAAACTCCACTTTTAAGTTGAAAGTTTATGTTTCCATTTGAATGGGGATTACACGACAACTTTGTAATTGGCAAGTGAAATCATAACAAAGTGGGAACGTACCTTCGCTTTCCTTGACAAGGATCATATACATATGTTGCTCCCTCAGGAGTGCCTCATCTTTTTATCATACTGTATTACATCTCTCAAAATCAGCAGGATCAAAGAAAAATAGCAGTTATGGGCCAACTAGGCCTTAAATAAGGCCCAGTAAGTATTGATTAATATGTTTCAAAGATTTTTTCTTGGGACTGCGACAAATAAGGACAGAGAGGAGATTACAAAGTACAAACAAACTCGCGTGCAAATCAGCTTTCACTACTTTTTCTTAAAAGTTTGAACATTTGAAGAAAGCAACAAACAAGAAGTGAGTGTAATAGATTTACTGTTACACTAATTTAATTATGATTAACAAACAAAAATGATTTTATTTAAAATTATTATTAAGACAGACTCCAAGAAAGAAACAGAGGGAGACAAAGGTTTTTGTTTCTCCGCGACGGTGTCTGAGGAGTGAGGAGATTCCTGAGTTTTTTTTTTTTTTTTCCTCTTGGATTCTCAGAATTTATTCAAAAATACAATTTAAAATTTACATTTTTTTGAAAACTGGTGAAGATCAAAGTTTTCGATTCTCGGAAATAAAAGAAGTAAAAAACCAAAAAAGAGAAGTAAACGCCAATTATAGTCGATTTATTGTTTAGGAATCCGAGAATCATCTCACCATTAACGAGGCTATTTATTTTGTCTTGTTAATTAGGAGCAAGATCTTAAAAAGAAGAATATCAACGAACCTCATTCCAATGTTAAGCAACAAGCATTTTTCTGTGAGTGAGAGAACTACAAAGGCTCGAACTTTGGCACTTCCTCGTGCTTAGCTTTTGCTTTGGCTGCTACTAGTGTACAAAAACAACAAACAGGTATGATTTTGTTTTGTCTTTCGTTTGTTCTGTTCTTCTTGTTGTTGTTGTTGTTGTTCATCACTTGAATCTTTATGCTCTGTTCTTCACTTCTTCTTTAGCTTTCACGATTTGGCCAGTTTGATTTGTAAAACCAATGAATGCTTTGTTGAATGGTTTCGTGTTATGGCTTTAATTACAAAAGATTGAAGATTTGGAACTGTATTTGTCTTGCCTGATTTGACTCTTTTGAAAATTGTCAATCTTTTTGTGGTTTTCTTTAACAAGATTGTACTTTTGGATTAGGGTTTTTTCTTCAATCAATGGAGAATGCCGTTGCTAAAACATCGAGTCCATCTTCGAATATATCAGAAATCATCTCCAAATTCGCTAAAGTCTGCAAATTTAGATCCATTGGTGTGTTCCCTGACCAAAAGTCGAATTCCAACGACCTTTGTGAAGTAGAAATCTTGGTGGATGATAAAGCTAAGGAAACTGAAGTTTGTGATTTTAATCACAAACCCTTTACAAAGATTCAAACTTTTTGTTGGGATGATGATGAGATATGGAAGCTTTTCGACATGGTTTCAGCGCTTAAGCTTGCTTATGTTGAGTTTCAACAAGCTCATTTGCCTTATGATCCAGATAAGATCATTGAAGCGGACAACCTCGTCGTGTCTCAGCTGGAGGCTTTACGCAGAATCAAGCGTCTCTACCTCAAAACGAAACAGCTCAACGCGAAGAAGACCGAGTTTGCTGCTTCTTGTTTGAATGGATTGAGAGATGAGATTGAAGTGAATGAGAAGGAACTGGAGAAACTTAAGGCACAAGTGAGAGCAAAGGAGAGTGAGATACACTCTTTGAAGGAAAGATTAGATTGTTTGGTTGCAGAGAATAGGAAACATGAAGAGAGGATTGTGAGTGTTTCTTCGTTTCAATTCGCTTTTCGAGCTGCTTCTAAGGCGGTTCACGACTTTTCGAAGCCATTGATCACTCTGATGAAAGCTACAGATTGGAATTTGGACAAGGCAGTGGAATCTATAGTTGGAAATGTAACATTTGCTAAGACCTCAGATAAGAAGTATGCTTTTGAGTCATACATTGTTCGGAGAATGTTTCACGGCATTAAGCTTAATCCATGTGATGTGACCGAACTAATGAGCTTCGATGATCCATTGGACGCGTTAACAGCGTTTCCAAATTCCGCGTTTTCAAGATTCTGCGGTCAGAAGTATCTTTTAGTTGTTCATCCATCGATGGAGGCTTCATTCTTTGGGAATATGGATATGAGGGGACTAGTTTTACTCGGTAAGCATCCAAGAACGATGTTTTATCACATCTTTGCAAAAATGGCAAAGTGGGTATGGATTCTTGGATCGTTTGCAGCTTCTTTAGATCTTAAAGCAAAGATCTTTGTGGTCAGAAGAGGAACAAGATTCTCAGGTGTCTACATGGAATCTGTAGTGGGTGATGAAAAAGAAGAAGGACAAGGCGATTTAAGCGTTGAGTTCATCACAATGCCGGGGTTTAAAATCGGAGATTCAGTGTTTAAATCTCAGGTTTATCTTTCTAAAACAAAAGAGTAAACAAACCACTCTGCAGATTCGATTATTTCAATAGTTTCAGGTAAAAAGCTCTGTTTTATTGAAAGTTTTGTAGGTAAGTAAAATAATTCTTTGTCCAAAGATCATTTGGTTTGTATCTTTGTTCACATTCAAGTTTTGGTCTATAGTTAACAAATCCAAGTTTCTTCGTTATGTGAAACTTAAAAATATACAAATCTTTTATAGTCTTCACACATGAGCTCTCCATAAAATCTGTAGACAAGTTGTGAAGACAGGGCTTTTAAGTTTTAAAATTCAACCAACAGAAGAGAAGCTCCTCTATGACCATTTAGTCATCCATTTTCCCTTCTCCAACAATCAAATGATTCAGATAGATTTCAAAGCTTCTGCAAGCAACTTCTACAACATTATCTTCGAATGCATCTCTCGAGCTCATCGAGTTCTTAGCACGTGCTGCATAAGCAGGCATCGAGATAGGTGACAGTGCTAGTTTAGTTCCAACTACTTGTGATGGATCTTTCTCTATTGTTCTAGACGAGTTTAGTATGCTCCATATTAGATTCTGGTATTTCTCCCTCTCTCTTCTTTTTTTTTTTTTTTTTTTGATAGTAACCCCTCTCTCTTCTCATCAAATTGATTTAATGTTTTATGAAAGATACAGTATGAAGTAGATAATTTCAATATTCTACAACAAAGAAGAAGAGAGTATAGTAACATAGCTGGCCTTATTCCACATGAGAAAGCTCACATTTGGAATCTTGGATTTGGTTTGTGATAGAGAAAAAGACTATATGTTATTTATTATAATGAAGGCAAGATCCCCCACTGATGCAGAAACCCTTTTCCCGTGGTGACTTCGAGCACCAAGAGTGCTAGCACCGCTAACATTGCTGCTCTTCCGTTCCATGTTTCTGCACTTTTTGTCCATCCCCATTCCCACATAGTCACCGGCGCTGGTAACTCCCTCCTCTGTGAATCATACGTTGCTAATAGTTCTTCTACACTCCCGAGCGGAACTAACGACTGCCCAACACAAAAGAAAAGAATAACCACCCGGCTAGTCAGAAGCTCGGTATACTTAATTGTGGACAAATGAACCATAGAAGTGAAGATAACAGATTCTTTTGTGGAGCTATAAGTAGATTCAAGATGAAGAGTGTTGTTACCTGTCGAGCTTCAAGGTTTGAGACTGCCATAGCTCCAACATATGGAAGACTTTCCACAACAGCATCTGCCAAGTCAGATATAAACATAGGTTCTGTTCCTAGCGCAGGTACTCGCCCCCAGTTTTTGATACCAGACTTCAAAGCCAACTCTTTATACTCAACATCTATTTCCTCCAGAGTTTCAATGTGCTCGCTCACAAAGCTGTTAAAACAGGAACAAACTTGAGTTTCAAATAACCAGAAGAAAAAATAAGAAGAGACAGAAGATTACCTTATGGGTACAGCCAGAAGATTTTCAACACCTTTTTTACCAAGTTCAGTAATAGCTTCTTCAGTGTATGGTTTTAGCCATTCCACTGGTCCAACTCTGCTCTGTTGGAGATAAAACAACAGAACGAGTGAAATTTTCGACAAAGAGCTAATTCAACAAAAATGGAAAATACCTGATAAGCAAGAGTGTAAGCATTAGTTATCTTTCTCTTGTCTAATTCCTCCATGATCAGATCAACACATTCTTCCATCTCTGCCTTGTAAGGATCACCGGCTTCTTCAACATATGCAAGAGGCACGCCATGTGCACTGAAAAATATTACAACCTGTAACATATATTTTGGTTTGAAGCACGTCTTAGGATAGTTGAATTGGCAAAACCAGAAAAACTACAAAAGACTTGAAGTTCTTTCTTTCCACTAGAGAATAACTTAACATATGTAATCGAGTGAGCAGACACAAGATTGTCTACCTGACTAGGGGAACCAAATTTTCCTAACTCGCTTTGGATTAGATTTGCCATTGCCTTTATATATCCCTCCCGCTGATACCACGATGGTATAACAGTATGTTGCATGTTCACAAGATACTCGTCCTCTCTATCAAAGCACATAAAGGTAAATAACTTGAAAGAATATGGTCTTAGTATACTAAAAAATGAAGGATGTGTGCAAGTCTCACCGAAATATTCTTTCCAAGAGTCTTAGGCTTGAACCACTAGTCGATATCGAAAACTGAGGATAAAGTGGTAGAACAACTAGTTTTGTTATTCCATCTCTTTTTATCTGCAAAAGAGATATAGAAAGAAAATGAGTAAGACTCACAAGGTGCAAATTCCAGGTGTTCACACATAATTCAGGTCATTATTTTTTCTATACAATTGTTCAGCTTCAAAGAAAATATCTATATTTTGCAAATGATGTATGATAAATGTACAAAATGTTGTGGTTTCCTTTAAATGTAACCAACATATGTTAACACGCATATACGAAAATAAAACATTTTTGTTAGAGAGGATCGAGCCTTAAATCAAGATAACCAAGAACCATATTCAACATACCTGTTCAATGGCTTCCTCAGTGAATGGATGCCAATACCGCATACCAACATATACCTTTGCTGGTACATTTTTCTCCCAAAGGGACTTTCTTAATTCTTCAGCCTGGTGCAGGAACAACATAAGAACGTACATGTAACAATGGCAGTAACTATTAGCATAAGTCTTACCGCAATCTCTAGTCCATAAATTTTGCATCATCTCAATAACTCACGACTCTCAAGTTAAGGTATCTCACACAAGCACAAGAGATTTACAAATGGAAAAGAAACTGAAACACTTTGGTATACTAACTAAGCCATTTTAGTTGGATGCAAGCAATGCTTGAGTGCAGGTAATAAAGCCGATTCAGTGAAAATGTAAACCTAGAATAGTCAAGCTATTTTTAACCCGTTGTGATTCACAGTACTTGAAACTTGGACAAAACAGAGAATAAGAAAAGCAGAGTAACGAACCTGTGCATCAGTTATGTGGCGAAGAGGAGAACCACCACCAATAGATGCATATCCTTCCTTGCTTTTGGGAGCCCTTGCTACTGAAATAAACTGTGCTAATGGCTTCTGAAGAAACTGGAATAGCGGTGGCAACCGTATAATGTCCTAACAAACGATTCAACAACAATCATAAGTCCTACGAAACATGTAAAGATTAAATCTTTGAACAATCAAAAACATTGCATCAGTCATTTCAAGGAAGCAGAGAGATATATATTACCGGGTCGGCGAAGAGGTTAAACAAGAAAGGTTGAACATCATCTAAAGTCTCAGGACCTCCAAGATTCAATAACAAGACACCAATTTTGGCATCATCAGTGATAACAGAGGCAGATGAAATAGCATCACTGATAACAGAGGAAGATGAAATGTTTAAAGGGTTTGAAGAAACCAAAGCTGCTCTCAAAGGCAATGAATGTTTCCCAAGAAGCCGGTTTGGTGAAGTAGTAGCAAATGCTTCAAAGGGTAATCTTGAACAGTGTACAATAGATCTCTGTGAATCGTTACTCAATTGTGGCAAGAGTCTGCATACAACAACAAAGAGAATACTAATCAGTTGCAATGTGAAGATAACAGAGATATATACTCATCCGAAACTTACGGAGGACGAAACGTAGAATAGGAGGAACATGAAGAAGAAGAGCAAGAAGAAGGAGAAGCAGTCATGGCTGGGCAATTCATTGCCAAAAATTGAAACTTGAAGAAACCTTAAAGCAGGGATTGGATTTTGGAGGAGGACTACAAAAATCTGTCTGATTTATATTTTTCTCAGATTTTTTTGGTGGTTTTTAATTAATCGCAGACAGAACACAGTTGGGATAAAATGAAAGGGGCTTGAGGAGTGAGGACGGAGAACCACACGTGTCCACACAGTTGTGATAATTTATTTATTTATTCAAGAAAATTGCAAGAGACGAGTTCGGTAAGTGAATCCGGTTGAACCGGTCTGACCGGATTGACCCATGATTCAGTTTCTTATCCGGTTTAAAATATTGAACGAAAAATTTAGGTAGGCAATAACCGGACAATATATAAGATTTCTCCATTGATCACTTGCTTTGTATCTTTGTTTCACATTCAAGTTTTGGTCTATAGTTGATAAATCCAAGTTTCTTTGGAGCTTAGGTAATCACACAAATGTCTGAGTTTCGCGGTTCGGAATCATTGTTTCTTCTCGGGATTCTACTAATTGGGTTTCTCTTGTGGTTTCTTAGTTGTATTTTTGTTTATAGATTGTCAATTCTTTTCTTTGCCTTTCGGTCTTTCCACTCTTACTATATCTATGTATTTTCTATCAAAATTTTCGAAAATGGTATAAATACTTACATTGATACCAAAAAAAAAACCCAAGTTTCTTTGTTACTTGAAACGCGAAAACATAAAATCTTTTATAGTTTTGACACATTTCAATTTCCAACTTTAAACTTAGAAACCTTAAGATGGTGTATTCAATAATTGCCAAACCACAAATAGTTTTTGTTTTGGTTGACAAATAAAGATAAACCTTTTATTGTTCTGATCATTTATCGATCTGTTCATTCACCTGAAAACAGGTCTCTGCAGAGTTCTCCATAGAATCTGGAGACAAGTTCAATGAAGACAGGACTCTTTAGATTCTTCCAACAGAAGAGAAGCTCCTCTATGTCCATTAAGTCATCTATTTTCCCTTCTTCAACAATGAGATGAATAAGATAGTTTTCAAAGCTTCTACAAGCATCTTCCACCGCATTGTCTTCGAATGCTTCTCTTGAGTTCAGCGATTTTCTGGTCCGTATAGAGTAAGGTGTCGTGATGGGTGAAGTGAATAGCTTCTTGGCTGTTGCTGGCGTGAGAGGTGAGTGCATAAACTTGGAATAATCATCATCGTTCACACTAACTGCAATGGCAAGATAAGAGAACAGAGAGATCAAGAAGCTGATAAAATTCAATGTTGAACCGATTTTTTTAGAGAAATTGTCTTACAAGAGGAAGATCTTGGTTTGGTTTTGCTCATCTTGTGGTTCTTGCTTGTGCTGAGAAAACAAAGACAGGAACAGATTGGCTTCTTGGGATGATGATGTTGATGTCTAGGTTTGACATTGCCATGACGGGCACGAAGAGGTCTAATAAAGACAGGTCTTTTAACTCGGAAGCGGAAGAGAGAGACAAATCTGTTGCATGATTTGGAAAGCTTTGATTTGAAGTTAATCAAAGTTGCTTTCACTCTCATTGTCTTGGAAGCTTTTTTGATGATCCTCTTTGGCTTTTTTTTGCTTTGTTTTGGTGTGTATAAGGTTAGAGGATTGGCTTGTGTTGCGTGGAGTTCACATCTTTGGGTGTGAAAATCATGATGGTGGAGTCCCATGAAGTTTTTAAAAACGGTGGAGAAATAATAGTTTTTATTGCACAAGTGTTTGGTGGCTCTTGCTTATAAACAAAATCCAATATGATGAAACTGGCTTTGATTTTGTATATGAATATTCAAAAAGTCGTTGATTGATTGGTGGGTCAACGCAACAGCATATATTGAACATAAACCAGTCCCACGTCTAGTGAAAATATCTCAACTTTTAAATATGAATTAACCCTATGAGTCATGCTTTAAATCTTATTAAAAGATAGTTGCCAAAACAATTGATCTGGAAAGAGGAAATGTATAGAAAAAAAAGAGTGTCCTCAAAATGTTCGGCGTTAGTGGACAATAGACCAAAATTTTCTCAAATTCATCATTATGACTCCAAAGTTGATCCCACTTTATTCAAAGGAGAAAATGGATTATATTTGATTATCCTAATCTGATCATTTGTATATCTGTACCACCTTAGTATAATTATATAAAGTGGGACAAATACTAAAGTATTTCTACCTAAAAACTTAATTAAGATAAGGTTCAGACTTTAGCAAATTCAAAGAAGCATCGAAATGAAACTATTTAACGTGAAATTTAACCAAGATAGATTCGTATGTGTAAAAAGTTTTCGTTGAATTTTGTATGTATTTGTTTTTATTAATAATTTTGATTTGTCCGTTTAAATTAATGGCTGCAAATAGTGTGGAACGTTTTAATATCTTCATTCAAAAAGCTTATTCAGAAGAAGAAAAAAGCTGCATTTTTCTTCTGTAATTGCCATTTGGTCAACCTCTTTGGTGGATTCTTTAAAACTGTTTACATTTTGCTACTCTTTATAATTCGATATTTACTTTTTCAGTTATTTTATCATTTCTATGAAGTGTATAATCCTCATGAAATGATGTTAGAAATCTGTCAGAAATCAGAATCAACTGATTCTATGTTTTTTGTACTATTCGACTAATTTATTAATATTGTAGATAAAAATTTTGTTCTTTTATTTTCAATTTTTTCAACCAAATATGTTTTCAAATCAACCAAAAATAATTTCATTTAATTAATGTGATCACAAGCGTGTAAATGTTGACAATGATACCAAATAAAAGACATTCTTTAAGCTTTATCTAGTAGTGAGCCCCACTAGTTTCCAATTTTAATCTTCAGTTTCTTCTTTATCTGTCACAGACTCACATAGAGACTTTGCTTTCTCACCTTCTTCTTTATCTAAGGAAACAAAAAAACAGAGGTTTTTAAGAGAGACATCACATAATCTTGTGAAGAGAGATGGGGAATTACAAGTTCAGAATTTCAGAAATGCTCCCAAATGCATGGTTCCACAAGCTCAAAGACATGACTAAACACTCTAAACCCAAAAACAAATCTTCTTCTTCTTCCTCAAACACTTGTAGCAAGAAGAAACCTTACTCAGATTCTCTTCCTCATCACTCTGATTTCTCCAACAGCTTAGTAGCTAACAATCCTCCTCACCATAACTCACCAAGAAACTCTCTTCACACAAAAAGGATGAGTAAAAGAAAGACACTTTACAAGCCATCCCTTAAACCTTTGACTCCTCCTCCTCTTGTATCTGCAAGTTTCAACAAGAGCAAGATCAACGGTCAGGATTCGTCTTACAGCTTGTTCCCAGCTCTTGAAACCTCCCCTGAGTCTTTTGTGTATAGTTTCTACGAAGAGGAGGAGGAGGATGAGTTCGTTGACTTTTCCAACTTCAAGATCAACACAAAGAACAAAGCTTTCACCAAGCACAAGGTCAAAGTGTTTGATTCGAAAGAGAAAGCTTGTCTTGCAAGTAATCCGATCAAGAAACCGCAGAAAAGCCATCTTTCTGTGAAAATTAACAGAGAGAAAGAAGAAGAAGACGATGGTGAATATAGAGCAGAGAAGAAATACCAAAGGCAAGTTTCTAGTGGAAGAAAATCATCTGCTGGGATAAACCTCAAAAGAGTAAATTCACCTAGAATTCAACTCTCAGGTACTCGTAGAAGCACTTCTAGAAGATCAGAGAGCAAACAAGATGTTCTTGAGAGCTTCGCTGTGATGAAGCGGTCCTTGGATCCAAAGAAAGATTTTAGGGAATCAATGATTGAGATGATAGAAGAGAACAACATCAGAGCTTCAAAAGACTTGGAGGATCTTCTTGCTTGTTACCTTTCTTTGAATCCAAAAGAGTATCATGATCTTATCATCCATGTTTTCGAACAAATCTGGCTTCAGCTTACAAAAACCAAGTAAAGAAAAGAAAAAGAAAAAACTCTTAATGTAATAGTAGAGTTAACCTAATGGTCAAATTAGTATCAATATTTGTCTTGTGAAATTTGTAGTTGTTAACTTGTTGTTGATGTTCATAAGAAGTTAGATGGAACTGTGGAGATTCTCTTTGAATCCCATTTTTTTTTTTTATGTATTTCTTTTTTCTTTATTTCTCTTTTGTAAAATGTAAGCAAATAATAAAAGTTGTTATCATATTGTCGTTTAAATACAAACATGATCACTAAGGGCGTGAAAACACAGTTTAATTAAGACAGAATTGATCACTAAGCATATTCTTGTCATCTCTATGATTATGAACATATATATAATACTACTCACAAAAGATGCATCAAGATTTGATTATTTCTTAGAATATGAGGATGGATTTTGCGCCATTATCATTTGAATATTTTGAAATAACAAAGTTGAAAATGGCGGTAAAAAGAGCAACCAGAAAAAGACAACAGTGAAGAGACATGAACAATTTGAAAATCCAACAAGTACGGAGTATATAGATGCATGAAGAACATTGGATAATCGTTGAAGGTAGAGAGAGGACCACACTGACACATAAACTGACATGTGAATAAAGAAGAAAGAAACAGAGATGAGTTTTAATCCATAAGGTTTATTTCTTTTTCTGTGAAGAAGAAGGAAGAATGAAGAGGAAGAGGAAGAGGACCACTGTTGCACATTCCATCCCTCACCTCTGTTTGCTTATGAACTTTCAGCAAAAGACATGTGATATGGTATGGTTTTTGACTTCTCAGTGAATTGAGCAACAAATATTCAAATCAATGGGCCTAATGGATCTTGCAGTGTTGGATTATAAAGTTTAGAATTAAAAAGAATAGGTGATATATATACATATGAGATAACCTCATAACTATAAACTACAGTACTACACCAATTATCATGAACAAAACATGACTCACACAAACCTTTTTCTATCTTGATCTTCTAGCTTAATAATTAAACTAATTTGTTCACAAACTAATTTGATCTCCTAGCTTAATAATTAAGCCTTGATTCACAAACTAATTTGTTAGCCTAAAACTACACAAACTTTTAGATTTCGCTTTAAATTCAATAAGACCGAAACGATTCATTTATAAATAACAATTATATACTCCCTCTGTTACTCTTAGTCTGATGTTTTGGTTTTTCATCTTATTCCACAAAGATTGATGTTTTGTAGAAACATCATTATTACTTCCACTTGAGATCAATAGAGGAAGGAGAGAAGTAGAATTAACATTATTAAACTAACAAAAAAAATAGTATCAATTTTACTTTTTCTTAAATTGTGTGAAAACCCAAAACATCATTCTTGATGATCAGAGGGAGTATTAAATTGCATTCCAAATTTGGATTCCTTTTTTAAATCTTGTAAAATTTAGTCAAATGGATCTAGGAAAATAACAAAACTTTGTGTATAGTAGTTTCATTCATGTCGACATATGGTTGTTTGTGTAGTTGTTATACTATTTTTTAAGTCAAATTGTAAACCATTTTTCAAATAGAAATGATGACAAAAATTTCTCCAAATTTTTATTTTTTTATAACAAATTATATAGCGTGGATTATTGTATCATAGTGTTTTTAATAAATCCATTTATCCAAAACTTGAATTTATATTATTATTTTTGATATCCAATTCTGAATTAGTGAATGAACTTGACATAATAAACAAAAAGGTTTATATATTTAAATTCTTAAATTAAAATGTAAAGTTTACAGTATAAGTATATTTTTTTTTTTGAACACCAACAGTATAAGTAGTTATAAAGGATAAATAAATGAAATAAAATCAAATTATGCCATCATTTTATATGTCTGTAATGCGAGCACACGAGTGAGTGAATGTATATTTGGGCATGTCAATTAGGGTCAAAGCCCGTGGACTGGCCCGGCCCATCCCTGAAAAATAGTGGTGTCGGACTTAAATGTGCAGAAAAAAATCAGGTCTTACGGACTAAGTCCGTTGGACTAAAAGGTTTTTAGGGCTTAGTCCAGCCGGATTCGGACTGGCCCGAAAAGTCCTTAAAAAGAGATTTTAACTTTTTTTTTATTAATATTATTGTTTAATAAAGAGATTTGTTTAAAGATTTTTTTTAATAGAGTTAAAAACCCTATTAAAAGTTTTATTTGACTTTATATTTTATTTGGTGTGGGTTTAAACAATTTATTTGGATAATTTATTTGATTTTAAACTTTTTAAAAACTAAATTAGCTTTGTTGGTTATTTAAATTTCGTTAGATTCGTTTTATACATAGATTCTTTTCTTTTTCCAAAAGATATTATATAATTAAAAGGTTTTTTTTTTTCTCGAAAAAAAAGCCTAAAAAACCCCGTAAAAACCCTGTAGCCCTGTTAGGGCCGGACCGAGCTTCAAAATCTAGGTTTGAAATTTTTACGGACTAGACCGAACTCAAACATATGCGGGTTTTGAGGACTTCGGTCCGGAATAGCCCGATTGACCTGCCTATGCATATCCAATAAAATAAGATTTGTTTTTTTCTTCTACTTAAATTCAAAATTGAAAGCAAAGGAAGAAAAGAAATCGAAATCGGAAAGTGTATATTGTTGTTCTTCGATTCCTCGCTCTGCGCCGCGTCCTCTCTCTCAAATTCAACGGAAGCAACCTTCTTCTCCGATCTTCGTCTGGTTCGTCTCTAAACCCTACTTTTCTTCTATTCACAGTATATCTTCTTTAAATTTCAATCGAAGCTAGCTTTGTGTCGATCTCAAAGTAGATCGGAATCAAGTAAAAGAGATCTCTAAAATCCAATTTGTTCCCGATTTATTGCAAATGCACGACTCGTAGAATCGTCACCTACATTAGTCTAGATCTAATCGTCTTTTGAAATCGAAATTTAGTTAAGGAAATCGCAAAACCTAGTTATGGAACCGTTGCGTCTTGCGTTGTTCGCTGGTGATGTAGGATTTTGGTGTTTGTACTTTGTCAGAATCAATGGCAACGATTAGGAACTTGAAGATAAAAACATCGACATGTAAAAGGATTGAGAAAGAGCTTCACTCTTATGAGAAAGAAGTTGAGAGAGAAGCTGCTAAGACTGCTGCTATGAAGGACAAAGGTGCTGATCCCTACGACCTTAAACAGCAGGTACAAATTTCAAAGATGATCTTCTCCATTTGTAATCTCTAGGTATTCGAAGATGATAAGATATGTTTGTGTTTGTGTTGTGTTCTTAGGTTGCATTTAGGTTCTTGCCGTTAGCCATTTGTATCATGTAAAGCTAAATTGGTTACAGGGTTTCAGATTCCGATTCAGACTTGGTTTTTCCTAATTGTGTATGTGGTGATGCAGGAAAATGTGTTGGGTGAGTCTAGGATGATGATTCCGGATTGCCACAAACGACTCGAGGCTGCATTAGCTGAACTCAAGTCCACTTTGGTAATTACATTTTCCATTGTTATTGATTGCTAAGCATTGGTCTAGCTTTATGTATTCGTTTATAAGAAATGCAGAGCGGTGATTTGAAGTTTAAGAGCATCACATTATCAAATTATAACTTTATGCGTCTATAGCGATTGGATTAATCCCCCGAATGAAAGCATCTTAGACTCTTAGTCCCTCTCTGAAGAAAACGATGAATAAGGACACAGAGGAAACAGCGAAATTCCTACTGTGTTCTGTCGCTAACAAAAACTGAATTTGCAGGCGGAATTGGAAGAGACGGATGAGAAGGAAGGTCCAGAGATTGAAGATGCAAAGAAGACAGTTGCGGGCTTGGAGAAGCAGTTTCACACTGAAGATGCCTGATTTATTGATTTAGCCATCTGTGAGTGCTTGCTCTGTATTCTGGAAATGGTCTAGTTAATCAATTGTAAGAATCTTCGTCTCTGTCGAATCGCATACACTAAAAGTTGCCTTCTTTGAACTCTTAATACATTTTGGTGATCGTTCTTGCATTCAATATCTTTCAAATGTACCACACCAGCTATAATGTGTTATAGCTGCAACTAAACGATTGAAAATTGATATAACTTGGACAACCATTATACGTTCTGGTTATGAGCTAAAACGATGATGAATCACACTACCGCAAACTAAGTGAAGATTAAGAGCATGGTTTGAGGAAATGTGATCTATCGGATTCTCAGCACACAATCACTTGGTTTGCCAAGAGATTCAACAATTTTCTCTTTGATGAGAATAATAAAAACATTCAGGATATGTTCTACTAAACGATTTAAAGTTTGATTTCTTTCAAATTTTAGCTTTTCTTGTCAATAACAAAAGAAATTAAGGAGGAGAAGAAAAAAAGGGAGAATTGTTAAAGTGTCGTCGTTTGTGGGAGAAAAAGTCAGAGTTTCTCATAATCCAAAATCTCTCAATCTCATTTGCCTTTCGTCCGACCACTCTTCCTGCTATTAAATCCCACCTGACAACATTCAATACAGGAAAAGAAGAAATTTAAGTTTCTGTTCTTACATTCTATTAGTTTACTATATCATTCATTCCGTTTCACTGTTTTTACACTACAGGAAAAGAAGAAATTTAAGTTTCTGTTCTTACATTCTATTAGTTTACCGACAACATAAAAGCTTTTGTAAAATAAAGTAAAAAGACTCAAAAGTAATTTTTTCCCATTTGTGCTAAGAGATGGTGAACTTTTTCTAAAACTTGAAAAAGTTGGATACTACGATGGCATCATATGTCAAACACGTTCGAAACTACTCTACAATAACGCATTATCAACCTTATTAAATGGACCTAATTTATGATAAAAGTTATGACTAATATATGCATGCTACATCAAAAATCATCTAAAGGCTTATTCAAAAACCGAATCAGAAGGTGAACCAAAAAGTTTCATGAAGCACTATTGGGTAATTTAGTTGATCTGGTATAACTGCTGGTTAGTGAATTTTTGTATTAGTTTTTAACTTTTTATCAAACATAAAATCAAACCTTATACAGCAATTTTGTTTTGGGTTTTTCCCCTTTAACACAAACTAAGACATTATACAGACATATTTAGGCAAAAAACAACTATTTTATATTTGGAATAGATAAATATATTATCAGAAGAAGAGACTTCCTCTTGGAGTGGGAATTACCTATCACCGACAAGTCTGTGCATTCGAGAGATGAGATCTTCCTCTTGTTCGGTCATACTGATAAACTCCCATTCGATGCTACTCACTTCTGCATTTTAGTTTAGTTTTATTCAACCAAAATTACATGAGAAGATACTTTAACGTTGACAAGTTAAGAGGATGAGCCAGTCTAGACCCCAAAAAAATTAAGAAAACGATTTGAGACTAATAAAATTAAAGAGAGACCTTCGGAGTCATGTCGCGATCTAGTGAACTTGGTTTGCCTAAAACTGCGACCGCGACGAAGACGGTTGGTATTATTCATAACTACTGTGGAAAGTATAAGAAGATTATGTAAATATAGAGAGAAACTGAAATGTAGGGTTTGGAGAATGCAAGGTAGAATAGATGTGAGGGAAACAAAAGTTATGTAGAAAGAGAGAGAGAAGAAATGGTTATTTTTTATTGGAATTTCTACATACTCCTTAATATACTATTACTCACTTTTTTATAGACATCCCGATTGAATACGTCAAAACAAAATTTTGAGATATGTTCGATTTGTTTGTTACTATTCAAAAAGTTCATAATGCTCACAATAAATTTTGGTCAGATTTTGATTTCTGACCTAAATTCACAAAGGAAATCTTTGGACGTCATTCGAAGTTACTATCCATTTTTTTTTTTTTTTTGATAATGGTTTTGTAATATCCAAAATTTGAGAACATTTTAACAAAGTCACTAAAATGAGAACATTTTAACAAAGTCACTAAAATGACGTGTTAGTTTCATTCTTCTTGGCTAGTAGCGTATTAAAATCGACTGAAAAACATCACATGCAATTACATTTCGCAATAAATATCGTGAACACGTAAATCCTACAAGTTATAATTTATATCACAGTTTTCCTTTTTATGTTTTGGAAATTTTTACGGACGAAGAATGGAATGTGAATGTACATTAACTACAAGTTTATTTTAGAGTTCTCCAATACCATTAGTTGAGATTTTTTTTCCCCAGAATTTTCTATTTCATGAAAATTGGACAGTCCAAAAACCGTTAATTTTGTGTTGTGAATTGTGATATATAGTTCTGTGGGTCGTAATGGTACTTATAAAGTCCAACAAAACTTTTGTTTTCTTGTGCCTTTTTCTCGTTAGACATTCTTTGGAAATTTATATATGCATACCTCAACAAATTATTGGACCCTGTGCTATGCTGCAATTTTTTTTACGTAATGGTCTAAATATTTAACATTTTAAAAATTAGACCCTTAATTATAATTATTTGAAAATTTTGGACCCTAAAATACAAAAAAAAAAAGTGGGACATTGTGCACTAGCACACCCAGCACACCCCAAGAGCCGGGCGTGCATGCCCTACAAATAATTTTATTTATGCATCTACTCAATTATCGTCTCAGTGGCATAGGGGCGGAGGTAGTGTTATAAGAGGGGGTCAATTGACACCCATGAAACTTTTTAACTTAGTGTAATTTTGATTAAAATTTCTAAGTTGACCCTATCCAAAAATAAAACTTGACCCCTTATCACTTTTTAGTTTAGTTGCAGCTCAATAAATATTTGAATAATACAAACTTATATTTCAATAAAACTCCTCCAATATATATATATATATATATATATATTATATATATATAATAAAATAGTTTCATTTTTAAATAATTATTTAGTTCGTTTTTATTAAAAACAAGTAATTAATATCGTGACAAACTAAAAAACGATCAAAATAATAAAAATATAATGCACATGGTACATTTTTAAGGTGTATTTTTACAAAAAAAAAATTATGTAAAAGAAAAAAAATTTGATCCCTATAAATTAATTTTCTGCCTCCGCCACTGCTGAGTGGTGATAAATGCAGTAACTGTAAGAAACGGACGTATCAATTTCATTTCCTGACAGATTGAAAGTTGTCTTAGGGTCTGACTGGTGCATGGTTAGAAGAAAAATTATTGGAGGAATTGGGAAGAATTTTTACCTCTTCTATTTATCAGAGTAACGTTTTCTTCTAAGAAAAAAAAAAGTTTCTGTGATAACAAAAATAAAAAAGGTGGGCCCGAAAAATATCAGAGGATAAATATTTCTTCTGAAGTGTTCACCAGTCAGACCCTTAGAGAAATCAGTACTTATATGATGAGCATATCATCTTCTCAGCGTGAAATAATAATGAACCATTTTTTATTTTACCCTCCATATAGATATTAAAGAAATACGTTAGGAGAAAAACGGTCCTACGTTTTAGACCAATTCAAAAAAATATATGAAATTCCTCTAATTTATCATTATGTGATCATAATAATGGATATAAATATATCAATCGTGACATAACATTAAAATTGATGGACTAGAACGACTTCATTGAACCATGCTTGCAGCTGTTGTCTAGTCACTTCAACTCAACTTGGTAAGAGCATGTCGAGACAAAATCATACATTTAATGAATGCTATATGGCTACATAAAAAAAAAAGATTTTATGTCGTGATCTTTATTAAGGTTTTGAAGGTTATTAATATGCAAATGATGGTTCTCAAGTAAAGCGGCTAAACTGATTCTAAGTGCGAAAGGACAAGAATTTTCGTTTAAGTGTTTACCAGATTTGATTGGCCTAAAAAGGGAAAAACATGGCTTAATGGCCCAACTCTTTTTTTTTTTTAATGGCTTAATGGCCCAATTTGATGAGCAAGTTCTAAAACTCCTATACTATGAGTCTTTGAGCTCTCTTTTTCTTGAAACTCAGATAAGTTTGAGAAGGGTCAAGATGACTAAGAAGATGAAGAGATGCCAAGCATGATATTTGAGGGCCGGATGGTTAAGATAGTGGAATGATTTTGTACTAAATGTTCGAGAGTCATGTTGACCTAGTTATACCAAGAATAATGGTTGAGAGCTGGGTGGTTACGAACAATAATGCATAAGGAACATGTGCATGAAATCGAATGTTTATGATTATGTGAGCATGAATATGAGATTGTATGAATGATTTAGATGTCTTAAGCATGATACTATGTGATTTGATTGAGAGTGGTTTGTTAATTAGGGTGATAGCATGTGGGTGGAAATAACCTTAAGTTACTTATGCATTCTTTTATGATGCAAGTTAGGAGTCGTGTATTATTTCGCGTAAAGACTATAGAATCATCAGCATGCATGTCTAGTATTTTGGATAGAATTTTATAGGAGTATTAAGATTTTGTAGCATTCGTCTATTTTTAACTGTTGATGGAAATGAATGTCTATATCATTTTCCCATGCGTTTGACTCTTTAAATTTTTTATTATTTCCAAATGATTTCGAAGTCAAATTCGGCTTGGTTTTATTTCTAAATCGGAATGTTTCATATATGACTCATTCAATCTGAACAAGAAGTAGAAATTAAATTCAGACTATCCGCTGATCATCTTCGTTTTTAGTCTCTGGCTATTCAAAGATTCACAGATGTCTTAGTGACTTTGTTCAACCTTAGGTTCGAGGATATTATTATTGGTTACTTTCATGATTGTAAATATAATTACCAAAGCATATTCCGAAGAGATTTGTGTAAAGAATTTGTCGGTTAAGAAAGAACTTATTAGGTTGTAATGTGACATGCCCATTAATTACAAATACTAAAGTTGATATGGTATAAAAAGCCTAACCTTTGACTTGATGAAATCACCTTCTTTTTTTGTTCTCTTCCTAAAATAATTGAATCTGGGTGTACGTATCAGCCCCGGCTCAATATATTTGAGAGCCTTAGGGCAAAAAAATTTTTTTTGGCCTATTATTATATACAAAGAGAAAATTTACCTAATTTTTAAAAATTTTGCAGAGTTTTTATTGTAAAAATTGTTATTTTAAAAATTTTAGGCCTTTTTATACATTTTCTTATAAATAATTAGGCCTTTTAAAATATAATTCTCATATTAATAATATTTTTTAAAAATATTTGGGCCTTTTTTATATGTAAATTTTTTTATAAAAAAAAAAACCCCGGACCGTCGCACCTCCGCCCTAACCATCTGAGCCGGGGCTGGTACGTGTTTATGGGAAATATACCAAAGTTAGGTGTATATGTATCATTAAGCTATATGTTACATTACATATTTTAGATATGATAGATGGTCTCTCTTCAAAGCCAAAGAGATATGTTTTGTTTAACACAAGAACACATAAGAACATGTAACTAAAGAGATAAATTCTGTTTTGTCAATTTTCAAGTCTCCCTTCAATAGATGATCGATGATTGTTTAAATACACGAAAAGAAAATAAAGAAACTAACCACTAAAGCTACAGTTAAGAAACGTGAGAAGTGGAAATGCAATCCCACTAATATAGGATAAGCAAAGAAGATAGCATGAACCCAATTTTATCTTCAACCTAACTAATGACGGTTTACTCCGGTTAACCGGTTATGTTCTCATCAAGATACCGATTATGATAAACCTCAGAGCTCATTATCATTGTCCTAACTGTCCATGTGGTACGGTGATCAAGAAAATGTGTTGGTGGTGAGTCAAACATGATGATTTTCGGATTGGCCACAAACGTCTTGAGGCTGCATTAGCTAACCTCAAGTCCACTTTTTAAACCATATATACTTTAACATATTAAAAACCTTATTCAGGTTTGGCTAAAGTATGAATAGATTCATCTCTACTCATATCTCCTTTTATAGATTCTTACTTGTTTTTATCTTTGTTTTTAGGAACAATCTTTTGTGTAAAGAATATTGTAGTTTCTACAAACATTTTCATTTAATGAAAATTCATATATTCATCAAAAAACAAAAAATCCACTTTTGGTAATTACATTAATACATTTTCCATCGTTATTGTTTCCTTAACCGTAAATTAACTCTTAAGCACAAATGAATTTGCAGGCGGAATTTAAAGAAGGTGGAGGAAAGGAAGGGCCAGAGATTAAAGACGCAAATAAGACAAATAATAGAGGTAGCGAGCTATAGAAGATGAATGGTTATAACATCTGAGTGTTAGGTGTGTGTGAGTGGTCCTTCATCCTTGTCGAAATGGTAGGGAATATTCTTCTTCTTTTTTTTTATGCTATCTACTAAACTAAAAATATATTCGTTTACTCTAAATCTTTATTTTTTTCCTATCAATATTTTGACGGAGTTACAACTTACAAAATGTATAGCTGGAATTGAACAAGATGAGTAGCACAACTTGTAGAATTGACAATAACTTGAACAACCATTAATGAGAAGAATAAACATCGATCGAAGTTTTGTTCTACGTACTCATCAACAACATAAAGCTTTTCTTGTCCATAATAACAGACAATTAAGGAGGAGAAATAGAGAAACGGGAAAGTTTGTGGAATCGGCGGCGTCGTTTGTGGGAACAATGATCACAGTTTCTCATAATCCAGTATCTCTCTATGTCTTTTGCCTCTCGTCCTACCACTCTTCCTGCTATTAAATCCCACCTAATATTATTCAATTCATGGCCAACATCTTATTAATTAACTATTCATTATGAATGTTTGCATATGTTAAAAAAAATATTATTTAAATTTGATAATATTTTTTATATAGTGAATTGAGTTAATAGAGATCATAAAACTGAATTTTGGTTTTAAATTTGGTACTAAAAATAAAAAGATATAAGAAATTTCCAAAAAAATATATTAATTTATTATGAAACATCAATTAATACTTAAAATTCATATCAACGTTTATGAGCTAGCCACGCATATTTGGAAGTTATATATCCTAATATACAAGAGGTATCCACAGTTAGATCGACCATTATCATATAAGTAATTATGTAGTAAAAATTGTATTAGTTTTTTTTGAAAGGTTGTTGTATGAGTTACAAAAAAAACCATGTGTTGTTTTAACTAGTAGTATAAGATTGTATACATATCTAAAGTTTTTTTTCACACAAATTAAAGAAAACTATTAATTTTTTTTTGTTTTACTCTTTATTAATATATTTTATATAAAAAAAATTATTGGTTAAGATATTAAATAATAGAAATAAAATTAAAATTTTTACCAAACGTTTGTACTAAAATCCTAAAATTTTATATATTATAAAACAAATTTTAAAACGATAATTAAACTAAAACGAAAGGAGTAAAACATGGAACATCATATCTTCAAAATATATTTATCGTGGACACCATTGCTTCACGTAAGGGTATGCCTAAACTCACACACGGAGACACACATATTATATAGATAGCAATACGTCAAGATGAATTTAAAATTTTATATGGAACGAGATATCTGTACACAGAAGAAGAAGATGTTACCTATCACCAACAAGTCTGTGCATTCGAAAGATGAGATCTTCTTCTTGTTCCGTCATATTTGTAAACTCCCATTTCACACTACTTACCTCTGCATTTTAGTTAGTTATATTCAATCAAATATGAAATATCATTGAAATTAAAAAGGAGAGCGTAGCTAAGTTAAATGGATGAGTATATTAAACCAAAAGCAATGTCGATTAGATATTAACTAAAAACTAAAGAGAAACCTTCGGAGTAACGTAGAGTGAACTTGGTTTGCTTAGGACTGCGAAGGGGACGAAGACGGTTGGTGTTATCCATTGGTATTGGAAACTGAAAGAAGTAAAGAGAGTATCAAGAACAAGTCTACTGATGATTTGAAGTTTGGGGAATGCAATGGAAAAAGTAGATGTGAGGTAGAGAAAACTATATAGAAAACTTGTGACGAAGAGTAAAGAGAGAGATATAGAAAAGAGGTCCCCAAGCTATCGTAATGAGGACTACTGGACCAGTAGACTTGTTCTTGATACAATTGGATAAGATATCTATATCCACTTCAATCCATTATCTTCGATACGATTTGAAAAAAACAAAAATTGTCAATTACGATATAAATGAAATACTAAAATATAATGTTTATCAAAATTGATGTAAACTACAAATTTAAAACTTTGGATACTTGCTTCGCTCTCAACTACATTGTTTAGGAGATTTTTTCTTGTGGGGTTGACTACTAGCTAGGGGAAAAGTCTAACAAGTACGTAATACCGGAAAACACAATGAGAACAGAAAATTAACGGAATGAATAACCACGCAGTAAGTCGTGGAGATATGAATGGAATACACAATTTTATAGATATACACTAAATATCCAGCTATTTAAGCAAATATGAATCATAAAGACTTATCTTAAAAACCATATAACATGTCATGGATACAAAAAGAAAAAAAAAAAACCAGCTCCGCGTTGAGCCCTAATTGTTGATACACTCATACACAACACAACCCAAAATAAGAAATGATGGGGATGAAATGTATTTATTGGAATTTGCATGTATTTGAATTCGAGTATCACTTTTTTAAAGCGAAAACTTGCTCGATTTTTATATCACCTAAGAGGCTGAGACGTTTATAGTGATCGTGAAAATGGTGGTAATTTCGATCATTGATCACCTACGTAGTACATAGAAGCAAATTCACCACTAATGCGGCATGACTCATCTTACTAGTGGATCTTGGAATTTTTATGTAGAAACAATCAAACTCTAACATAGTTTTTGAACTAAGTCGCAGAAATAACGTGTTAATTTATTATTCACTATAGTATAACGCTAGTTCTAATTAATATATTCTTTTTGTTCTTTATTATTGTAATTTATAGGAAAAACTTTTGTTTCAAAAAAGATAGATATTGTAAGTTTTTTATGCATTATTTTATTGGTTATTATTGATGAATTGTAAACTTCAAGAAAATTAATTGGTTTAGATTTATAAAAAATTGTAAATCATAAAAAATAATACATTTATAATTATTTTTAATATATTTTCATAATATGTGTAAAAATCCTAGAAAATACATTAATAATGAACATAAGAATTATATGACAGCATCCAATATCAATCATTCTCACAGTTTTTCTTTTTATATATAATTTTGGAATTTCTACGGACGGAGATAGATGTTGGCCTGTGAGATATTAAGTTACAACAATGTTAAGTACAACTCTATTAGAGTTTTCCAATATCATTTAGATTTTTCTTGTGTACTCGTATAGCCCAGCCAGTAGCCAGTAGCGGTTTGTTTGTACTTTTTCTTAACACTTTTGGCATTCTACACATATTACCTTATTTGTTTATCGATGTACACATATTACATTCTACTCACTCTCTTTCACTTTTGGCATTCTACACACTTTTTTTTTCTTTCACGTTTGGCATTCTACACATATTTAAGTCTCTCAATAAATGTCTCTGCCGTGCCAATGACTTAAGAGGCCTATGGCTAAATTAAAATTGTGGCCTTTTTAATTATTAAAAAAACTCAATTAACAAAATATCATCAAAAACTTTGGTAAGAAATAACTTCAATAGAGTAAGAAAATATGTAAGATAAATTATAAAATAATAAAGGATGAAAATTAAAAGATAAATGACTGTGGTGATAAAAATCCAATAGGAAAAATAAACTAAACATAAAAATTAAACAAGTAAGCTAAACACACATAAATTTGTTAATGTGGCCTAAAATTTGAATATAGTATTGTGGCCTAGGGCTGTTGCCCCATTTTTAACTGAATAGGCACGGCACTTGTCTCAGTGATAATAAATTCAGTTTCTGTAATAAGAAACTGACACCTAGCAAGCTCAATTCTGTTCAAGGTTTAAAGTTTATTTATTTATTTTTTTTTATTTTGTTGGTAAAAGAAGGTTTAAAGTTGTGTCAGAGAAATCGCTAGTGTTTGGACCATTAGGTTTTGTATCATATAATGTTCATATCTCAGCGTGAAACTATAAAGAACCATATACATTTTTACAAAAACATTTAATTAATTAGTACAAGACAAATCCTGTTTCGTTTTTAACTAACAAAAAGAATCAAGGCTTAACCTCGACTAAGCTCTCCACTTATAATAATGTTAAGTTCCTCTATGATTTTGGTTTCTTTTCAAATCACTTTTGATCAGTGTATCAGATTTGTTCTTTAGATAAGTTTTGTTTTTTTTTAATTGGTTTAAGTTGATCATGTAATTCCAGTATGGTTACAGTCTCTTATAGAGGCTGATATGCCAAACATTTCTTCAGTCCGATAAGTAATAATGTGTAAGTTGAGTCAAAATTAATTAGAAGAATTAACAAAATTCTTGATCTAGAGTAGTCAATCTGATTTTATTGTTAACAAGAGTTTTTCATATATCATCATCTTGAAATAATATCATCATATCTTATCGTTTAGTAAAATAGAGAGATCGTTTGTGATTTCTATATTAACAGCTTTTCTTATTTATTAGACAAACGCAGGGAAAACGAAAGTCTATATTTATCATTACGTGATTATATATTATAGATTGGCGGCTAAGATTTATATTCAGTAAAAACTGACTAGTCTTTAATTACAATATATATATATAGATAGATATATAGCTTTTTGTTGTAGTGCAATAATTTAATTTAATTTAATTATATCAAAATACTATAGCATGGTGCAAGCGAGGACTTCCTTATTTATGTTTTCCTCTGTTTAGGTTAATCATAAACAGCAGATATTATAGTACTATATATATAGTAAATTTTGGTAAAACTTGCAAGAAAACCAGACCTTGGAAAAAAAAAACATCAAACATGGTTTGAGTACGTCACGTCAACTAACGTTTATCCATAACTTATCTATTAGTATATATATGAGTGATGCCAAATTTAAAAACCAGATCAATAAGTATCAACTAAACAAAAAAAAAAAGACAGATTGAATAAATACATGGTTTGTTGATTGGTAGATGTTTGTCGATTTAAGAACTTGTCGACAATATTTCTGAAGTGGTCCAATGATTATAAATGTGAAGTAAGAACGACTACGTAAATTCACTTCACCGTACCCATTATATGAGTGAACAGAATGGATTCATCATTCATCTTAGCCTCCCCCACAAAACTACGTACGTACTGAATATGAATCATGAATCTTTAGATTTTACTTTAGATTTTGCTTGCCCGCCTCTATAAGTTTCAACATTAATTTAGTTATTGTTACTTAATTTTGTTTAAGATAAAATTATTGCTACTTGAAAAAATTATTTATCAAAGAATCAAAACTAACACTAACATGTGGGGAAAATGACCAAAAAGAAATGTCCAACTTCTTCTGCTAATCCAAAGAAAAACTCACCAATATAGACACTCATAGGTAATATTGCATAATCGCATAATAACATAAGTTGCAGAATTAATAAAAACTTGTAAAATAAAAAATCGCAAAATAAAATTACTTAATAAAAATATATTGATTGGATACATTGTAATGGCAGAACATATTTGACAAACCGTTGCAACATTTGGTATATTTGACATTTGGTAACATTGCATAATCGCATAATAACATATTTGACAAACCGTTGTAACATTTGGTATATTTGACAAACCATTGCAACATTTGGTATATTTAACAAACCATTGTAACTTTTAGTATATATGATATCTACGGTCCCGTCTTTCGACTATAGTTCTTTATCAAATTTTTAATTTAATTACTATTTAAATGAATACGTTGCTACCATTTGATAGAACATAGTAATATTTGGTTTATTTGACGAACCAATGAATATTTTGGTTTATCTGATGAACTGTTGTAACCTTTGGTTTATTTTATGAACCGTTACAAATTTTGATTTTTTTTACATTTGATGAACCATTGCAACTTTAGTTTATTTGATGAATTATTATAATTTTAGGTATCTTTGATGAACCGTTGCAACATTGCCCTCTATAATACCTTTTTTAGAGCATTACCTCAAGTTTTTTTTTTGAACAAAGCATTATCTAAAGTTATATATGTTTATTTAAAGTATTATCTTGTCACTATGTTTTATTCGTGTTTTTTTATCACAAACTCTTTGTTCTAATAATTGTGTCTTTTACAAACAGTTTTTTCTATTTAAACTTGTATGTCTTTTTAACTTTAGATATATTTTCTTAAAAAGTGGTATAAATTTGTTATTTCTTTTTGTTTGATATTTCTCATAAAAAAGTACATTTTTTGCTATTTAGCATTCGTATATATACTTTGTTATCTATATCATTTTTATTTTTTTCTAAATAACTATCAATTTTGGTTATTTGTTAATTTTTTCCGAAGATTTTCCCTCTTAACATAACACAATTTAAAATATTGCGTCTTTTTATCATTATATTTTGATGAATATATTTATATAGTTATATAGTTATATTTATAATTGGTTAAGAAACTGAAAAATTGCATCTACTCATTATAACTTTTTGTTTAATTTTTCTTTTAAGATCGCATCTTTTCACCATAATATTTTTTAATAATAATACAAATCTTAAAAAATATTTTTGAGGGTCTACGTCTCTTTATCATATTTTCGTAAAATATATATTTATTTATGGTTAAAAAAAAATTGTTTTGAAACTTGTTGTTTCAATTTATTATTATGACATTTCGTTTGATATTTTTTTCTATAAACTTTTTTGAAATCTTTTCTCCCACGACATCGCGGAGGTCTAAGTCCTAGTATTTGAAATAAAAATATTTAAATATTTAAAATTATGAAGAAGTTGTAAAATTTTTTAAATATTATTCGAAAAATGGTATAAGTTTCATAGTAAACAATTATTTTCTTACTTTTTTAATCACTAATATTTGTATGGATAAAATTATAAATATTCATTATGCAAATAAACAACTATATACCTACTTATTTGCATAATGAGTTTTTATTTTTGTTATTAAGCAAAAACGTTTTTGCGTTTTGTAATGCGGTTATGCAAATTTTTTTGATTGGCAAAGTTTTTGCATAATCACATTAGAAAACGCCATTATGCAGTTACCAAAATTAGAACCTTAGTTTTTAGCAAAAGAAGTACAGAAGATACGGTTGACCGCGTAAAGTATGCTCTGCAGCAGTTAACAGAAGCCTTATTATACCAACGTTGTGTTGGTCCAGTGGTAAATCTCCCAGGTGGAGGTACTGGATTCGACGCCCGTTGGGAGGGATCTCTTCTCCGAAGGAGATGAATTTAATCTGGTGTGAGTCCCGCCTCTGAGAGATATAGGTTCTTCGGACTTGAACTTCCAGATATTCAAAAAAAAAAAAAAAAACAGAAGCCTTATTATCTTGTAAAGGTTTATTCATATCATTCACGGCAAAGTGCCTTATTTATACAAGGATCTCAATAACCTAAAACCATAAACTGACTTATATATGTCAACATATACAATAGCCCATATAGGCCCAATAAACTCCATGTTCGTTTTAAAACGATCGATTTCAGCTTCCTCTGGCGACCTTGAGCAAGTATTTGGTTTTACCCCAGATCATGATTTCGATGACGAACAAACATTCACAACATTAAGAAACAGTTCCTTGTAGCTTTCACAAGATCCATTTACGATAGATCTAATAAGAACAAAAACGAATGACCTATGCACAAACAGATTAGACAAACGTACGTACGCATGTGATCTCTGGCTATACCTCAAAAATCTCTTCCACGATAACAAGGTATCTAGATCTTTCGACCTTGAGAGACGACAACAAAACTTCGTACGCTCAAAATTGGGAATCTTTCGGCGTATGGTTATTGCCAGCAGTTAATGTCACTCTCCGATTTTCTGGGCCAACGTTGAGTCACCAGAAAGAGGTTATTGAGCAGATGTTCGAATTTTAAGAGAATTATACATACTAAAGTATCGAATACGGCCCAATTTCAGTCATGCGTTATATTTAAAGCCCACTAACTTTTCCGCAAGTTACTTGGAAGTGTATATTATTAGTACGGATGTTCCCAATAATATTATTATTGTAGCTCTATCAGAAAAAGGTGGAGGGATTTTGCTTGTTTTGGTAATTGCATATTCTCACATTCAAGCTCAAATTTCGATCTCATTTTGGATAGAATGATCATACCGCGGTTCACACTCTTGACATTATAATGAACTTATTTCGTATCCTCATAACACTCTTTTCACTTTTCGCTCAACCGTGTGTGTCTTCTTTGCGTACCTTTCTTATTCTATTAAATTTTTGATGCCAATGACAAAAAGCTAGATTTATTATAATGGAAACAAGAAGATTTGTCATGTGGTTTCCGTGAACATTGAAGAGTTAATGATGAGGAGAATTCCAATCGACAACTTAGGGCCTGATTGGCAAGTGCTTTACAGTCTTTACAAAAGCAAAAAATTTCTAAAGATTTGAAATACATCCAATCAAGCTTTAGAAGCTTTGGCTTTCCTTTTTTTTTCACAGCCATAATATTTCCTTAATTCACTTTTTTGGCTGTAAAAAGCTTTTTTTCCTAAAACACATAATTTTTAACTTTCCAAAATTTTAAATTCTACAGCCAAAATTCTACAGCAATAAAATCTACAGCCATAGCAAATAAACCTACAGTCATATATCTACAGCAAAAAATGTAAAGCTACAGCTGTTACCAATCAGGCTCTAAAGCTTTTCTTGTCCTTTTTTTTTTTTTTTTTCCTCAAAGCTTTTCTTGTCCATAATAACAGAAATTGATGAGGATGAGAAATAGAGAAACATGTTAAAGAGAGTGACGTTTGCGTCATTTTTGGGAGAAAAAGTCGGAGTTTCTCATAATCCAATATCTCTCTATCTCCATTGCCTCACGTCCCACCACTCTTCTTGCTATTAAATCCCACCTGACCATATATTCAATTTATGACCAACATATATTAATTATTCTATGTTATTATAAATTTAGTTTTTTGATTATTATACAATAAAACGAACTAATTAAGAAAAATTAAATTACATATAGTTTATTAATTTTTAATCTAATTTTTAATTAGTTTAGTTATATATATATAATTAGTTTTAAAAAGTGAATTAGTTTATATATATATATATATATCATTACATATATCATTACACATATAACAAAATTTTAATTTAATTTTTAAGAATATATATATATATATATATATATATATATATATATATATAACTAATTAATCCAACAATACTTTGTGATTAATCCAAGTTTTAAGGTTTTCATTTTTTGTGATTAACAATTTTTTACAACTCTAAACCAAATAATATTCAATTATTTTCTTGAAGTTTACAAATCATCATCATTAACTGATGAAAAAATGCATTAAAAACTTAAGAAAAAATATATATCTTTTTGAAACAATTTTTTTCTAAAACTTGGATTAATTAGGAAGAGAGAAAGTAGTATAATATATAACAATTTTTTTTTTTGATCTACACTTTGTCATTATTGATTCCTTAAATAATCTTAGGATTCAAATTTTTAAGAAATAAAAAGTAAATATTGAAAAGTCTTAAAAAGTATGAATTAAATTAGATATTAAGGTTTAAAATAAAATTTCATATATTATATCTTTTAATATTTGTTAATATATTTAACTATAGATCCGGATATCGGATTTTTAAAATTATAATATTTGAATTCAGATTTGGTGTGGACAGATCCGAGGTTACACTGTATTTAGATCCGGAATCTATAGATATCCGACTTTTAAGTACAAATTAAAGTAAAAACGATCTCGGATAGGATTTTGGATCATGGCTAATAGTTTTATCCCTCACACACAAAGACACATTTTTTTTGTTAAAGCACAAATACACATTATATATAGATAGAATTAGGTCAATAATTTAAAGTTTTATGGAACGAGATGATAAATAATTAAATATATAAACAGAACAAGAAATGTTACGTACCTGTCACCAACAAGTCTGTACATTCTAAAGATGAGATCTTCTTCTTGTTCGGTCATATTGATAAACTCCCATTTCATACTACACACTTCTGCATTTTATTTAGTATATTCAATCAACTATTAGTGAAAACGTGTTGGTGCACAAGTAAAAAAAAAAGTGAAAACGTGAGAAAATAATTTAACGTTACTGGTCAAATGTATGAGTGTAGACTAAAAGGAAGAACAATTAGATATCAACTAAATCAAAGAGAAACCTTCGGAGTTATGAGTGAACTTGGGTTGCTTACGACCCTGAAGGCGGCGAAGACGGTTTGTGTTATCCATTAGTATTGGAAAAAGATGAACACAAATATTAGAGAGAAACTGAAAAATTGGAGAATGCTAGGGAAGAAAAAGATGTGAGGTTACAAAACTATGTAGAGAACTTGCGTAGAAGAGGAAAGAGAGAGACACAAAGAGAGGTCCCCAACTCTACTCCTTGACCACTTACCTTTATGTAGGGAGACTTGTTGATTGGCCTGGACAAAATATAGATAACTATATAACTTACTGAAGCTATTAAATGCTAAAACTAATTTTCAAAACTAAAGCAAATCACAGATACAGAAACTTAAAATTATGGATATCCATTCCGCTTTTTTAATAATAATACATGCATATAATATATGTGTGTTTATAAGATAAGTAGACATATAAACGATATATTTATTATGTATTTGATGATAAGAAAATTAATATATTAAAGTTCTTGTAAAATTATTATATTTTAAACATTAAGAAACAAAATACTTCAAAGTGAATTTTAAAATATTTTTTTCTATTGGAAATAAATATTTTTGCAATTTTTATGTTGTTAATTTTGATTATTTTGCAATTTTTTTTATCCTTTTTAATAACTATGATGGAACGAAGTGGATAAATAAATTTTAACAGAAACTCGTAAACTAAAAGATAGGAAACGAAGTGGAAATCCCTCTCTTTTCTGATAGGAATCCTAAATAGTAAATACATAAAAAAAGTGAACGAATTATAGATACCACAAAAAGATGCCTCGCTAGTTGTTGATCCACACTCATACACAACACAATATGTGACAAAAGGAAAGATGTAGACGAATAAAAATTGTTTTGGAATTGGCATTTTAAGCGAAAACTTTCGCAGTTTTGAGAATGAGTAGGCAAAGGCACTAGTTCTAATTTAGCATGTTATCATAGTGAACCAATGTATGTATGTTTTCAAACTCTATTAATTGCATGGATCTCTAGCTCAAAACCATCTGAAAATCCACTAGTTTATATTATTAGTATTTTAGGTCTTATCTTATTTCTAACGTGAAGTTTGAAACATATTTCTTACTCGAGTTAAATATTTGGATTATTATTAAAAAAAAGCTGGAATACAGAAAACAGTGAAGTACATTTCTCTCTTCCTATTATTATTGGAGAGATAACAATAGGACTGCGGTACGAGCTAGAAGTTCTACGACAGCTTCTAGGTTTGGGCGTTCAGGTAGGTATTTAGATAAGTTCGCTTCCACTCGGCACTCGGTTTCGGTTTTAGAATGTAGAATCTAATCGGATATTTTAAAATTTTGGTTCGGTTTTAGTTCGGTTCCAGTTCTTTCGGTTTTGAAGTTTAGTATCCATTCGGATATTCTGTTTGAGATATTTTCGGACATTTCGGTTATTTTTGGATATTTACGGATATTTTTTTAGTTATTCATGTACTTTTTGGTATTTCTATATAATTCTGGAAATTTTTGATTATTCGATCTAAAAATAACTAATAATATTTCAGGTATTTTCGGATACCCGAAATATTTTACTTCGGTATCAGTACGATTACGGTTCTAGAATTTATGATCCATTTGGATATTTTCAAATTTTTGTTTAGTTTCGGTTCTTTTTATTTTGGTTCCGATTGGGTTAATTTTCCCAAGCCTAAACGCTTCAATGAAAGAACATGATGGTGAACTGAAAAGTATTTTACAAAGGGAAAACTATCATATCTACCACAAAGATGTGGGTCCCTTATGCAAAATACCACATTCTCAAAAATTTGTGAGATATGCCACATTCTTGTGGTAATGAGGACGTGATCTGACGAAAATGCCCCCATGAAGGAAGGAGTATTTTGGTTTGAGAAATCTAAGAAATGTGCCACACAATGTAGCAATTCTTACCAAAATTGCCACAACCCACAAATCCTTTTCAATTGTGCCACAATCCAATTTATAACCCAACTTGCAAAGTCCAATTTACCCTTTAGAGAGAAAGCTTTTTTGTTCAATCTCCATTCCTCTCATTTCTTTCTCATCTCTCTTTCTCTCTCTTTTTTTCTCTAAAAAATGAAGCTCAATCTCCCTAGATATAAGAGTTTATCACGTTTTCGATCTAGGAATACATCGTTGGCGATTTAGCAAGATTAAAAATCTGGGTCTGAATCTGGTTTGGAAAGTGGAAGCGAATCTAAATCTGAGAAGGAAGAAGATACATGTGGACAACATTTCTTGTCTACCAAAATTTTTGAATTATTTCGTTTGGAATTCTTGTCCACCAAATTTCTTTGAAGTCTGTTTGTTTCAAATGTGGACAATATTTGTTGTCCTCCAAATATCTTCTCAATCTATTGTTTCAAATGTGGACAACATTTCTTGTCTACCAAAATTTTCGAAATATGCCGTTTTGAATTCTTGTCCACCAAATTTCTTTAAAGTCTGTTGTTTTAAATGTGGATAATATTTGTTGTACACCAAATATCATCCCAATATGTTGTTTCAAATGTGGATATTATTTTTTGTCTACCAAAATTTTCCGAAACAAAGTTTTGTCCACCAAATATCTGATATTTAGATATTTTCGTCTGAGGGTATTTTTGTCTTTGTCTGTCTGCCATAAAGTGGAAAAATGACAGATTGAGAAAAGAAAATTTTTTGTGGCAATTTGTATAAGTTTTGCTACAGTAAATGACACATTAGACCAAAATTTCTTTTGGTTTCTATACATGTTGAGCTGTTAAAAAAAAAAGAGGATGCTTTTATAAAAAAAAGAGGGTGAAAAGTAAAACAAAAAAATCAGTTAATAATAATAAACGTATTTTTCTTGCGTATTGAAATAAGTCACAAAACAACAAAAAAAGCATTTTGTGTAAAATTAAAGTAAAAAAGTAAGAAATTAATTACAGGCATCAAAGTGGCAAATGCAAGCCCTTCGGTTTCACATCTGTTATTTGCGGATGATAGTTTATTTTTTTGCAAGGCTAACAAAGACTAATGCGGGGTAATTTTAGGGATTTTAAAGAAGTATGAAGAGGTCTCGGGATAGCAGATTAATTTTTTAAAATCCTCGATTCAGTTTGGACACAAAATAGATGATGATATCAAGGAAGAAATCAAATCTACCTTAGGTATCACTAATATCGGTGGTATGGGTTCTTATCTCGGATTACCGGAGAGTTTAGGGGGCTCCAAGACAAAAATTTTCTCTTTTGTCAGAGATAGACTACAAACAAGGATTAACGGATGGTCGGCTAAATTTTTATTAAAAGGGGGAAAAGAAGTAATGATTAAATCGGTAGCTGCAGCACTACCAACTTATGTTATGTCGTGTTTCAGACTACCGAAAACAATCACTTCTAAACTTACTAGCGCGGTAGCAAATTTTTGGTGGAGCTCAAATGGTGACTCCAGAGGTATGCACTGGATGGCTTGGAACAAATTGTGCGATAGCAAATCGGAAGGGTAAATAGGATTTCGGAATGTGGACGATTTTAATTCAGCTTTACTAGCAAAACAATTATGGCGGTTGATTACGGTTCCAGATTCTTTATTCGCAAAAGTGTTTAAAGGACGGTATTTTAAGAAAACCAATCCTTTGGAAAATATAAAATCATATTCCCCATCATATGGATGGCGGAGTATATGTTCAGCTAGATCTCTGGTTAATAAAAGACTTATTAAAAGAGTCGGTTCTGGGACATCCATCCTGGTGTGGGAGGATCCCTGGATTCCAGCTCAATTCCCGAGACCAGCAAAAAGTAATGGGTCAGTTGCTGACCCATCTTTAAAAGTTAAAGACCTTATAGATAGTCGGTCGAACTTTTGGAATATTGATTTCTTAAAAGCGATGTTTACTCCAGAAGATGTCGCTCTAATCAGCGCCATACCTGTGGGTGCGCCAACAAAAGAAGATTCTTTGGGTTGGCATTTTACAAAATCCGGAAAATATACAGTGAAATCGGGATATCATTCTACACGGATGGAAAAGTCGGAGACTAATTTAAACGTTTTTGGCCCTAACATCAACATGTTAAAAGCATATTCTTGGCAAGTGCAGTGTCCACCTAAGATACGCCATTTCATATGGCAAATCTTAACGGGATGTGTACCGGTCATGGAAAATTTAAGGAAAAGAGGAATTGTTTGTGATACGGGATGTGCCAGATGTGGCGCATCTAGGAAACAATCAATCATACACTCTTTCAGTGCCACCCGGCAAGGCAGATTTGGGCACTTTCACAGATTCCTACGGCTATGGGGATTTTCCCCACGTAATCAAATTTGACGAATTTGGATCACTTATTTTGGAGAATACCTACGGAAGTTGATTCGTCAGCCTTCCCATGGATTATTTGGTATATTTGGAAAGCAAGGAACGAAAAAATCTTTGAAAACATAGATACAGACCCAGTAGAAGTATTACGATTAGCGGAAAAAGAGGCACAATTGTGGCAGTCAGCTCAAATTGAGCTCCATAATGAAAATCATGGTCTGTGAAATTGGTAAATCAAGATCGAATAAGGGATATTCCACTTGAGGCGGAGTATTCGGGATACCATTGTTTTGTGGATGGATCATGGAAAGAAAGTGATAAGTTCTCTGGTACAGGCTGGTTCTGTACATCGTCAAATGGAGAGCCGTCAACCATGGGAGTTGCGAACCTCTGTAGAAGTCTATCTCCACTACATGCCGAAGTCGAGGTCCTTCTCTGGGCGATGAAGTGTATGATTGGTGCAGATAATCAAGAGGTAGCGTTCTTTACAGACTGTTCAGACCTGGTGAAGATGGTGTCTTCTCTAACCGAATGGCCGGCGTTTTCAGTGTATTTGGAGGAATTTCAGAGCGACAAGGAGGAGTTTTCATCTTTTTCTTTATCTTTAATTTCTCGTAGGGCTAATGTTAAGGCGGATAACCTGGCACGAAAAGTTCGTACAGAACCGCTTCATATCACCTATGTAAATAACATTCCTCAGGAATGGCTCTTTTGAGCTCTAATTAATTGCGGATGACAAAAAAAAAAGTAAAAAAGTAAAAAAGTAAGAAAGTTATATCGTGAACAATAATTATAGTGTAAATATAATTGAAATGACTAAGTTTGTCCATTAAAATAAAGTAATGACATCGGGTATAGATATCGTGGACAACATATATAGTGAATATACATAGCGTGGACCAGAATATCGTATATACAGACAATAGACAATAATATTATGTTGTGGACAATAATTATACCGTGAATATACATGGCAACTAAAAAATCATATATAGAGATTGTAGACAAAAATATTGTGTTGTGGACAATAATTATACTGTAAATAAAAAAACGATGACAAGATGTCATGTCACGAATGATGATGACGGCGGCAATTAATAGCTCCGACGAAGAAATCATAATCAACAAAACCAAAGCTCTTCACCTTTTTTTGGAATTTCTAGATTCGTTTTTGTTAGTTTTGCAAAAGTAGTAAAGAGAGGAGATGAAAAAGACATTGGTTTTGTGGAAAGTAAGAAGAAGGGTAAAATTGTCTTACATCGTGGACCAACAATCGTTGGTAACTTCTGCTCATAATCTCTAATCGGGTAAATGGACAAAAAATTTAAAGTAACAAAAGGTATGGACAAGAATACATTTTCGGTTTTATCGTAGACATCTTTTTTGTCTTTCCTTGTAGACATCTTTTTCTTCGTCTTCAGTTTTCTAGTAGACATCTTTGTCTTCGACTTCCTCGTAGACAACAAACACTTAATCTGCACAATTGAAGTGGAATAACCAATTAGAAACAAAATCACAACCAGTAAATCATCATATTTAGATGCGAAAATGAATTTGATTTATATGGAAAATCAAAAGGATGTATTCTTGAGGATATCAAAATTTACAGATTTGAATTTTTTGATCTAGAAAGAGAATAAGACGATGGTGGATATGCAAAAAGATCTAAACAATTGAAAATAAATCTTAGATCTAAACAATAGTTGTAAGAGAGACGAAATAAAGAAAGGAAGAGGAGAGATAGAGCAAGGAATATGAGAGAGAGAGCATGAAACGATATAGAAGAGAAGAAGATGAAGATATTTGTTTGTGTTTGTAGAGAAATAATAAAAAGGATAATTGTGTCTTTTCAATTATTAGAATTACGTATATTATATATTTTTACTTGTATTATTTAAGATCTCATCCCTTTTTATCATTATACTTGAATTAATTTATAGATATTTTTAGTGCATTTTGTTTAAATACAAGTTTAAGAGTATGTAAACCAATATTGATAATTTATTTTAATATAATTTTGAATATGTATAGTTTATGTAAAATATTTTATTTAAAATTAATGTTTTCATAATATAAATATTTCATCCGCACTTTATGATCCGCTTTCACCATTCAACACATATTTTGAAGCGTTCGAACCACTTGATCCGCACTTGTAATGCCAGATCTGCTTGATCCGCTGTTGTTCTGCTTGATACGCTTGAACCGCTTGATCCGCTCTATCCGATTCGTTTTCTCCATTCGGAGCCAATTAAAATTGTTGAATGGAAAGATGAAATGATGAACTGTATGATGATAATTAAAATTGTTGAATGGAAAGATGAAAACTTGTCATCCGCTCTGCTTTTTGATACGCTCTTTTCCCACTCTTCATTCACAACCTTTTTTTTTATACGACCTCGATTTGTTTTCTCAGACCTAACAATAAGAACCATTTTTATCCAAATATGTGTGACCTAACATAAGAACGTACATTATAATCACTTAATTGTTATTACCTACTTACGGGAAAATATTTGTCAAAAGTCAGAACTCAGAACCAACACTAATGTCAAGCATACCATATTTGAATTTATATATGCATATAACTTGCACTGTGGTTCTACTTTTATGTTTTAAATTTGACATTAGATAATTAAGGATCTATGATACGTAGAACCTAGTTTATAATTTACTATTTAATTATAATATTAGAAATACAGGAAGCCTTTTATCAATATATATAGATATATATTATATATATATATCTATACTAGTATAATCGCAGCACTTTTTGTGACGGGTGGGTAAAAAAGCTTTCGGGTATATCGGATATCCGACCCATTTTAAAAATTCATTCAAAAAAAATTTGTTGGGTCGGGTTATATTTAACCCAACTCATACACCGGATATTCCATATTTAATAATTTAGATTTTTAGAAGATTTGATTAAGATTTATAATTATGATTCTCCTATCATCTTTGTTTGATTTGTTTTTAACTGTTTTGAATCATCATATAATACATAAAGTAAAAAAAAAAATCAATTTTTTTTCTGCATATACTGTGATTCAAAATTTTAAAAACGGACATATATTATCCAATTGACGAAAATGTGTGTTCAACATTCTACATCGATTAAAATATTTAGACAATGATTCAGAATCATATCATAAATAAGAACATTAATAAAATAAATGAGTTTTTTGGCGGGATGGGTTTGGCGGGACGGGTTTTTGAATCAACAATAATAAAAAGATTAAAATATCATTAATCCGCCGCTTCAATACGGATTTAATCCTTATTTTTTTAATACAAATCACAGGACGGGTTAAGAAATTACGGAACGGGTTATATTTCGGAAATGATTTATATGGCGAACGAATTTGAATCAATATTTATATACCGCTTTAATACAGGTTAAATCCTCAGTTTATTAATAATTATCTCGTGGACTCGTGGTATACCGTTACTTAATAACAATTGTAAACTATAATATAAATAAATATGTTATAAGGAGATACAATTTACAAAATATTTTTATACTAACTTTAAAATTAAATCATCCCGCGGGTTAAAATCTAGTATATTGTAAAAAAATTTGAAGTTATACAGTGCTGGTTCTGCTTGTAAGAATAACAATAAATCCCATAGTTAACCATGTAGACCCACTTCATAAGAGAAGTAAAATAGTAAATGCATATGTAAAGTCAAATAAAAATTCTTCTAGAACAATTCTTAGGAATGTGATTTAATACTGTCTTCTGTCTAGCTAATATAATATACCGTCGCATCTGATTTGTTTTAGAATGTTCAGAGTATTATTATTTTTTAACACAAATGTGCAGAGTCTCATATATATAGGTTCCGAATGGAGAAAGCGTATCGGGCGGAGTGGATCAAGCGGATCAAGCGTACCAAGCAGAACAAAAGCGGATCAAGTAGATCTGGCGGTACAAATGCGGATCAAGCGGTTCGAACGTTTTAAATATGTGTTGAATTGTGAAAGCGGATCAGGCGATGCGGGTGAAATATTTATATTGTAGAAAATGTTAATTTTAAATAAAATATTTACATAAACAATACACACTAAAAACAATAATATTAAAATAAATTTATAATATTGGTTAGGATATTCTTCAACATGTATTTAAGAAAATATTTATAAATGTACTAAAATGTCTATAAATTAATTTCAATTTTAGATAAAATACTTTACAAAATAATATACATATTATTATAACTCCAAAAAATAGTTTAGATAATGCAAGTAAAAATATAATATTTGTAATTCAAGTATTTTAAATCATTATCCGAAATATAAAATTTGGATTAATATGTGTTATCGTAATATTAACAATAATGATCATAATTGTTTGGGTAATTTATACAATTATTTTCATCTGCAGTTGATAAATTTGATTTGAAAACAGATAAGACTTTGCTAAAATAGCATAATAATGGGTACAAAACTATTATAATGAAGAGAATTATCTTAACTTGAAATTGTTATTTTATTTTTATTCTTTTTAAATATGTAATACTTTCATTTTATTTTAAATTATTTAGTGTTTTAATTAAAAAGTAATAGTATTAAGTCTAACAAAGAACTATCTTTTAATAACTGTAATATTATTTATTTTTGTAACATTTACTTTTATAACATTATTTGTTATTTAAATAAGTTTGAGTACAAAAGAAACTTGATCATGAAAATCCCAAAACAATATTTTTATTAAATAAATATATCACAGAAGAAACACACTTGATACACTCGTTATTGGCTGTGTAATTACTGTTGTTAGCAGATCATGGTTCTTCTTCACAAATTTGAACCACTTGCGGTTCCTTTAATATTTTATTATTTTAAATGTTGAACTGCTTTTTAATATAATAGAATGATGAATGGAAGCACAAAAGTGTTTCTCCCACCCTTGACGTTTGAACCGTTAAATAACCGTACGCCATTCAAGGCCATAACATTTGTTCAGTCGACAAAAAAAAAAAAAAACATTTGCTCAGTCAAATTTCTTGTTGTTCTACACTAAAAACTACCATTACTAACATGACAAACATTCCACAAAAAATTCGTACGAAAAATTCCACAAACTACACTAAGCGGATAATCTGGCACGAAAAATTCGTACGGAACCGCTTCATATCACTTATGTAAACAACATTCCACAAGAATGGCTCTTTTGAGTACTATTTTAATTAAAAGAAAAAACATGACAAACCAAAAAGAAAATCTATTCAGGCAACCAGGCGAAACAGATACGAAACACATGACTTATTCCATTACCTTTAAAACTTTTCAAAAAAGAAAAAAAAATTAGTGCAACTCACATTTCTTGTAGTTTACTTTTTTTTTTTTTTTTTTTTTGTATATTCTTAACAACAATGAAGTGGCATAATTCTCGTAAGAAATCAGCGAAATTCAATATCTTCAACGATTTGATTGCGATATGAATTTTCAATTTTTTTAAAAAATACCACAATACTTTTTAAGTTGGAAAAATATCATCCTAGCAAACTTTTCAAGTTTAAAAAATACTATATCCTATCATAAACTAGATTAGGATCCGTGTTATACACGGGTTTATTAATATATATATATATATATATATATATATTACAAATTTAGTAAATTTATTATAATTATATAAAAATGGTGTTTTGCAACTTTACTTTTCATCTCTAAAAAATACAAATCAATACTACAAAGTCAAAAATAATATGCAATATAATTTTTTTAAAAAATATTAAAAATGTAGTTTAGTAAAAAAGTTTCTAAATATAAACTATTTAATAAACTACAAAGTCAAAATTTTAAAGATATAAAATATTCATAATATTAATAGTTAAAAAAGTAACTATTAATATTATGAATAGTTTATATCTTAAAAAATTTAAATCATTTTCTTATATTTTTAGTTTAGTTTTGAAATTGAAAAAGCTAACTACTACAAGAATCAATGCATTATATATAAATTTACATTAGATATAAAATGTATTATTTGATTATACAACACCAAATAAAATTATTTTTTAATATTAAAAATAAACAAAAAATTACTTTTGAATATTTTTGTTGATCAATCGATCGGTTAATCTGAGATTTTATGTTTATAATATTGATCACATGATGTTAAATACTTCGTATATCTGACCATGTAATCCATATAATTAGATAGCAAAGTGTCATTTAGTTTTGACATGTGAGCTATGTATTCTGCTATATTTAAGTAGCTGGCGATATTTTTCCAAAAATAATAAACAAAATACAGTGGTTTCGTCAAGCACTACAAATGATCGTGTGGCCCAAAAAGCCCAGCAGCCAGCTTTGACTCATCTCCTTCTTCATCTTTTTTGGTCAAACTTTGACTTTTCTGGAAAAAATTAATTTAAAATCGGAAAACAAATTAATTTAAAATCCGAAAACAAAAGAGTTCACCATTTCTTTCTCTCTTCTACTCTCAAACTCGAAGTTTCCTTTGATTGCAAAACTAATCTCAAACTCAAAGATCTGCCCTTTAGGGATTTTCCAGATCTTTCTCCCTCTAAAGTCTCCACCTTTAACTCGTTTTCTTCTCACCTGAATCCAATCAATCTCGCCGGAGAGAATTCACCTTCTTCCAATTGACTCGTCGGACATAGTCCGACCTTTCAATTCGTCGATTCTGTTTTCAATTCACTGATCGATTGATAAGAAATGGGTTACTTGTTCTTCTGAGTCTCTCTTTAGCTTAAAGTTTGTTGCTTTACGACACTTCGATTTACCCTTACTTGTTCAAGTTCTTCTTCAAATTCGTAGTTATGGCGATTAGAATTACTTTCACTTATTCCACTCATGTTGCTCGGAATCTCGTCGGGATCCGTCCCGGCGGTGATCTCCGATGCTGCTTTGAGTCCTTTGTTCGTCCTAGATTCTTCACCCACAAGCGTGATTTTGATAAATCTTCTCGGTATCGACCTCCATCGATGTATGGTAGCATCGCGAAGGAGCTCATCGGAGAAGGAAGTCAAAACCCGCTTGTCATGGGTTTGATCTCGATCTTGAGGTCAACGTCGGTTCCTGAATCGTCAACGACGATGAATGTTTTGGGGGTTTCATCTTTCAAGGCTTCTTCTATTATTCCGTTTCTTCAAGGATCGAAATGGATGAAGAATCCGCCGGAAGTTGATGATGTGGACAAAGGAGGAACGTTGTGTGATGATGATGATGATAAGGAATCGAGGAGTGGAGGAAGTGGATGGGTTAATAAGCTTTTGAATATTTGTTCTGAGGATGCAAAGGCTGCTTTCACGGCGGTTACTGTCTCTATCCTTTTCCGATCGGCTCTTGCGGAGCCAAAGTCTATTCCTTCAACGTCTATGTACCCTACCTTGGATGTCGGTGATCGCGTTATGGCGGAGAAGGTATGAATTCTGAGTCTGCTATCTAATGACTTTTACCTTAGTTCTTACATGTTTAGGATGGAAATAGTTGTATGATACTCTTATGGTTTATTGAATGTGTACAAATTGTTTTAGTGAGCTTGTGGCATTGGTGTGAAGGTTGTTCTATAGACAATTGCTAGACTGCACCTTGAGCTTTGTTTACTTGCTTGATGTTGGTTTTTGAATGAGACTCTTTTAGTTTCTTATGTCTAAACTGTTTGTGTGCCTTGGTGTTGGGCAGGTCTCGTACTTTTTCAGGAAGCCAGAGGTTTCAGATATAGTGATCTTCAAGGCTCCTCCAATCTTGCTGGTATGTCACAGTTCAAAGTTCTTGTTATTCAGATGTATCAGCTTTTGTGTGGTATCTTATATTGTAAACTAAAGTATTTGATGATATTCTCCTTTGAATTGCAGGATTATGATTACAGTTCCAATGATGTATTCATAAAGAGGATAGTGGCAAGTGAAGGTAACTGGGTTGAAGTAAGCCCTTATATCCAATCCACTTGTTGATTGATCCTTTTCACCCATTGAAGTCTTTTTTCTCCTCGGTCGGTATTATTTATGTAGAGGCTATCTTGGACAACAAGTTTTCTCAGAAATGGACCCAGCCCTTTTTCTGTTTTTAATCAAATTTTTGTCTAACCTGTGGATGCTGTACCATGCAGGTTCGTGATGGGAAGCTCTTGGTGAATGACATTGTGCAAGAAGAAGATTTTGTCTTAGAGCCAATGTCATATGAAATGGAACCAATGGTGAGCAACTTATACTTACCATTTTGTTCATCCTTGTTGAGTATCAGATTGTTTACGAGGTTTGCTTTCATGTTTATTTGCAGTTTGTCCCCAAAGGTTATGTCTTTGTCCTTGGTGACAACCGCAACAAAAGCTTTGACTCTCATAACTGGTAAACTCTACGATCAAATACGTATTATCGATTATAAGCATTCTTGTAAATTGTAATCAGCCATTCATTGTTGCTAATCGTGTTATGGTGATTGTAAATGCAGGGGTCCACTTCCAATAGAGAACATCGTTGGAAGATCTGTGTTCCGGTACTGGCCACCGAGCAAAGTATCAGACACCATATACCACGACCAAGCTATCCCAAAGGGACCTGTTGCAGTTTCATGACAAAATAAAGTTGGATGCTTATTAGGATTAAAGCACAAGATTGTGCAAAACCAGTCTGGTCAGAACTGGGCAGGC